>NW_026732910.1:80000-127500 GCF_028476545.2 Physella acuta
TAGCTTTAGGTTCAACATATCCTAGCTACAACATATGCTAGCTTTAGGTTCAACATATCCTAGCTACCACATATCCTAGCTACAACATATCCTAGCTACAACATATGCTAGCTTTAGGTTCAACATATCCTAGCTACCACATATCCTAGCTACAACATATCCTAGCTACAACATATGCTAGCTTTAGGTTCAACATATCCTAGCTACCACATATCCTAGCTACAACATATCCTAGCTACAACATATGCTAGCTTTAGGTTCAACATATCCTAGCTACCACATATCCTAGCTACAACATATCCTAGCTACAACATATCCTAGCTACAACATATGCTAGCTTTAGGTTCAACATATCCTAGCTACCACATATCCTAGCTACAACATATCCTAGCTACAACATATCCTAGCTACCACATATCCTAGCTACCACATATCCTAGCTACAACATATCCTAGCTACAACATATCCTAGCTACAACATATGCTAGCTTTAGGTTCAACATATCCTAGCTACCACATATCCTAGCTACAACATATCCTAGCTACAACATATGCTAGCTTTAGGTTCAACATATATTAGTTTAAGTTTATCTGACTCCAACGCAACACAACACAACCCTCGCCTATACATACAAATCAATCACTCATACGCACTGGCGAGCATGATGCACATTTATATAACACAAGGCGGGTTGGGTGTTAGTTACCAATGTGTTATATTGTATCAAATGGGGGGGGGGGGGCTTAAGATCAGTCTTGTAGAACACAGTCTTTGATCTTTAACGACTCATTTCGACTCTAAAAAAACTCAATTCAGAATGGTTTGAGGAATAATCTGACGCTCCTGTCTTATAGACCCATTCTTCCATTTCACTATTATGATTACAAGTGTTATTCATATACATAAAATATGCTAGAGTTGCATATAAAAATGTGGTTATTGGGTTAGAAAACATTTTAGTTATACGTTGTAAGTCTTAAGGACATGAAAATGTTGCTGTCGTTGTGAGATTGTTTAGGTATCTTCTCGTGATCGCCAAGTGTCAAATCTGCATCACAGTCACTTCATTGAGGATTGAAATGTTCAGTGCTAAAACAAACAATTTGTTGTGGCCTTTTTTTAAAGGGATAGATGAATAACTTCACAGTGCCGTCCAACCAGTTTTACGGGATCGTACAGGCTGTGGCGTTGGGGGAGGCAGATACACCATCACACACTTACACACAAAAGCACCCCCTACACACACACACACAAACACAAACTCCCATCCACACACATACACACACACTCAGACACACATATCATATTACAGCTGTCACACGTAAACTCACCGTATATAGCGTGTGTCGATTTCCAAGCTTTCGTGTTTTTAATTGTCAATGTGATAAAACAGCTATTTTACGATCCACAAATTATATATATATATATATATATATATATATATATATATATATATATATATATATATATATATATATCACAGCGTCTGTGATGTGTATCATGTACTATTGTTTGATCGTAATGTCATAGGTAGGGCGTAGGTTCGACCTGCACCATCGTATAACAACTATTCTAATCAATCGATTGATCAGCGGTTCTCCCAGTTGGCATAATGCTCACCACTCTACCTCTTCATATACCGAGGTCACAAAAAAACAGGTGAACTCTACTTTGTGTGCCCCAAGTACCGCCAGGTTCGAAAAGGCAACTTTTCTACTGTAGTTAACATCTAATCGTTCGAGAGGACTAGATGCCACATATATCAGCGAACTAGGTTGTACAACAGTTCAACATGGTTCAGCCTAATTTTTTTCTCCCTCTATGAGCATGTTTTTGAAGTTAGGTCACTGTAAGTACAACGAGGTCAGATTTCAGTGTGTCTTTAATCTTACCTCCATTGTAGTTTTTTTCGTTCAACTGTTTACATTCCTTTTCCCTTATTTTGGTTTTATTGCAATATTTCAAGAACTGTGTTACTAACAGAGGCGTTTAGTTGAAAGGATATTTGAATTTTGTTATTCTAGTTTTAATTTATTCTGTTGGATCGTGTTTTTTTTTTTTTTTTTTTTGTTGGGCTTTTTTTTTTAAGAGTATGTTAAGTGTCATGTAGTTATCTTTACAGTTGTAACCCTATTGCCCTAATTACCATTATTTATGGATTCAAGAAAATTAAACAATGCTGATTTCTGTCATTCTTTTGAAAATAGGCTAAGGCCTTTAGGTGGTGGTGGGTACTGTGTGTGTGTGTGTACGGGGGGGTGGGAGGGTGGAATCTGAGCTAAGCAGTGGCACCTTGAAGTGCACATGGAAGAGCACCTCAAGATGCACCGTGTAGTGAACCGTGAAGTGCACCCTTAATTGCACATTGAAGTGCACATGGAAGAGCACTTTGAGGTGCATCGTGAAGTGAGCCGTGAAGTGCACCTTGAAGTGCACCTTGAAGTGCACCCTTAAGTGCATCGCGAAGTTCACCTGGAAGACCTTGAGGTGCACCGTGAAGTGAGCCGTGAAGTGCACCACGAAATGCACCTATCTAAGATAGGGACCAGCTCACTCAGATCTTTGCTGCTTGTTGTGTTAATTTTTTGTGAGCGGAAAATGCGGTGAAGTAGGTCTGGCTTATAAAAAATGAAAGACGTATATCGATTGCACACGTCGCAAAGTAGTCGCTCATGCATTTTAATTAATCAAATGAGCATCGCGGCTAAATTAGCGCGCTTGATAGTTAGTACGCGTTTCTTTAAATCTGCGATACTGCCTGAACGACCCCTCTTGAACCTGACTTTGATATCTATATAACCGCTTTAATACTTGCCGTTAATGTATATAAGACCCCTCTAATACTTGCCCTTAATGTATAGAAGACCCCTCTAATACTTGCCTTTAATGTATATAAGAACCCTCTAATACTTGCATGTCTAAGCGACCCCTCTAATACCTGACTATGAAGCCTATACGACCCCTCTAATACTTGCCATTGATGTCTAACGACCCCTCTAATACCTGACTATGAACCCTCTACGACCCCTATAATACCTGACTATGAAGCCTATACGACCCCTCTAATACCTGACTATGACGTCTATACGACCACTCTGATACCTGACTATGAAGCCTATACGACCCCTCTAATACTTGTCATAGATGTCTAAGCGACCCCTCTAATAGCTGCCACTGATCCGACACAACCCCATTTAAATCCAACCCCTGATCCTCCAAGGATACGAACGCTGATCCCGGATGCCCATATATACGTGTCTTTGATCCCTAGATCCCCTTTGAATGCCTGTCGCTTTTCAAGAAAAGACCCCTCAGAATGCCTATCACTGATGACCCCCATGACCCATCCATCCACTCATCACGTGACGTAACCCCCCCCCCCCTCCCTCCCCGCCCTGGATGCCTGCCATTGATCGCGGTGGATCTCTTGTCTAAATATTTCCAATGAATTTATTTCACCGCACAGTACGTTAGTCTGGCCCGAGCCCTCCGCACTTGGTGCCATTCAACCCCCCAGGGTGGGGGTGGGGGAGGGGGGGGTGACGTGGGGGGGGGGGGGTATTGATCGGCTTCTGGAGTCTGGCGGAGTGAGGCTGCAAGTATGTGTCGATGTGACAAGCTGGAAGATATGGGGCGCTCAGACGTCTATGTGTTACTTAACAGCCTTGGTCTGTCAGTATCTGGCATAATCTGGACATACATACATACATACATATATATATATATATATATATATATATATATATATATATATATATATATATATATATATATATATCGATCAATCGATTGATTAGAATAGTTGTTATACGATGGTGCAGGTCGAACCTACGCCCTACCTATGACATTACGATCAAACAATAGTACATGATACACATCACAGACGCTGTATATATATATATATATATATATATATATATATATATATATATATATATATATATATATATATATATATATATATATATATATATATATATATATATATATATATATATATATATATATATATATATATATATATATATATATATATATATATATATGTGTGTGTGTGTGTGTGTGTGAATGACAACTACAGAAACATATATTGAGCAATTTGAAACACATGATAGATATAGAAATAACTTTATTTTATACGCTTTGATCGAATTCGTTTCCCAGCTATCGATAGGGCGCAAGAGATCGATCAATCAATAACTACACCCCTGGCGTTCGACACAGGAAACTAAAATAACTATACGCTGTTCAGCTTTAGGGATTGTGGGCACAATTTGTGGGGGCGGGATGACTTTGATAGAGCGTCTTTTGGATGCTGAATACATTCTTAGTGTTGTTGTTTTTTTTTACATCTCAGAGAATGCTGGAAGATTTGTTTTGTGTTATTTAGGTAATGACATTGACATGTGGTTGGTATGTTGCTGAGATAGGGGTCGGTGTGTCGGTAAGATGGGGGTCAGTATGTCAGTAGTATGGGGTCGATATGTCTGTGAGATAGATGGGGGTTGGTATGTCAGTAGTATAAGGGTCAGTACGTCGGTTAGTCAAAGGTCGATTTGCCAGTGACATATGTCTAGGTATTTCGTGGAGGGAGATGTAAATTTAAAAATAGCAAAACTATTTGTTACCGGTATCATAACTCAAACACAATAACCCGTATTATAATTATATAAAATTATATGATACTTGTTTGATTTTATAAAAATGTATATAATAGATCTAAAAAAACTAATTTCTTTTAATTATTAGCTTTTAAGCACTAACTATAAACAACAAATTTATTTGTGTCAAAAAAGATGTATTAGACTCATCCACACAGATTACACACACAGTCACAGGTTACACACACATCCACACACACACGCACATCCACGCACATCCATAAACACACACAAATACGCACACATCCACATTCATGCTCAGCACGTATATATTTTAGTTTATTTTATTTTTAAACTAAAATATACTTATACAATGAACTTGATAATTTAGAAGATACTTCATGTTACAGAAGAGAAATCTATTTTTTAATACTTTTTTGTAAATAAATATGATAACAAAATCTGACAATGCAGTGGTTTATTGTTCAACATTTCCTCTACATAATTTTTATTATGAAAAGAATGGGTAAAAAATAAGGATCATCATTTTTCATGGTGGCATGAAATCCATTACTGGGATGTGTCAGGATGGGTTAAGAATTCTGGGAATGTTCTCCAGCCGGTAGTGGATCCGGTCAGGGTATGTATTATGCATGGGGAGGTGGCTACCACGATTCGGGCACCACGTAAGGGATGGGGGGAGGGGCTGGGGGGTGGCACGTTGATGAAAGGGGCTTGGTGTGGGGGAAATAGGTTTGTGTAAGGGATCGGTGTAGTGGTTTGGTGTGGTGGGTCGGTGAGGATTGGTGTGGTGGGTTGATGTAATAAAATTGATGAAAAATGGTGTGGTAGGTTGATGAGGAGGGATGTAGTGGGTAGATATGATAGGTCTTTGTTGTAAGTCTGTGCTGTAAGTCTTTGTTGTAGGTTCCGTGATTTCTGTCTTTGTTACAGGTCTTTGTTGTATAGATTTGCACCCTACTCCGTCGTGTGCTTACGTAACTAATGCAACTACTTTGGACATATAATTTGATAATACACAGTCTATCGCAGCAAAGTTTACACCAATAAAACCACAGAGGGGATTCACATTTATATGGCCATCTGGCTGTCCTTGGGATTCACGTTTATTTGAACATCGATGTCTTTGGGATTCACGTTTATTTGAACATCGATGTCTTTGGGATTCACGTTTGAATATCTTGATGTCTTTGGGATTCATGTTTATTTGAATATCTGGATGTCTTTGGGATTCACGTTTATTTGAATATCTTGATGTCTTTGGGATTCATGTTTATTTGAATATCTTGATGTCTTTGGGATTCATGTTTATTTGAATATCTGGATGTCTTTGGGATTCATGTTTATTTGAATATCTGGATGTCTTTGAGATTCACGTTTATTTGAATATCTGGATGTCTTTGGGATTCATGTTTATTTGAATATCTGGATGTCTTTGAGATTCACGTTTATTTGAATATCTGGATGTCTTTGGGATTCACGTTTATTTGAATATCTAAATGTCTTTGGGATTCACGTTTATTTGAATATCTAAATGTCTTTGGGATTCACGTTTATTTGAATATCTGGATGTCTTTGGGATTCACGTTTATTTGAATATCTGGTTGTCTTTGGGATTCACGTTTATTTGAATATCTAAATGTCTCTAGGATTCACGTTTATTTGAATATCTAAATGTCTTTGGGATTCACGTTTATTTGAATATCTGGATGTCTTTGGGATTCACGTTTATTTGAATATCTGGATGTCTTTGGGATTCACGTTTATTTGAATATCTGGATGTCTTTGGGATTCACGTTTTTTTAATATCTGGATGTCTTTGGGATTCGCGTTCATTTGAATATCTGTATGGCTTTGGGATTCACGTTTATTTGAATATCTGGATGTCTTTGGGATTCACGTTTTTTTAATATCTGGATGTCTTTGGGATTCGCGTTCATTTGAATATCTGTATGTCTTTGGGATTCACGTTTATTTGAATATGGATGTCTTTGGGATTTACGTTTATTTGAATATCTGGATGTCTTTGGGATTCACGTTTATTTGAATATCTAGATGTCTTTGGGATTCACGTTTATTTGAATATCTGGTTGTCTTTGGGATTCACGTTTTATCTGACTATCTGGCTGTCAGTCCTCTAAACCAAGTAAACAAAATCAGTACGAGTGTACTTAACAAGTTCGCGTTTCGGACCAGTCGTCGACAATAAAGGCACCGGAAGTGATGTCGATCTGGAATAAAAGCGGCTAATTTCATCTGGATTGGTCTGTCCTCTTTGGGGCGGACCCACTGCGCCGTGTGACGTCTTCCTTGTGGCGACAGGATGTGACATCATTCAAATGGCTACAGGATGTGACGTCACCCTTGGAGGGGAGGGGAGGGGGTTCAGGATGTGACTTCATATGCTGGCGACGGCAGGTGATGTTGTCCACGGTGTTGAGGGATGTGCGGAGTGACATCAGTTGTAGACATGGATGTAGCCAGAGTTTCTTCAAGGCATCTCATCTCTGAACGAAATGGAATTTATATTGAAAACATACGAAAGCATACGAAATTAGTGACACAAAAACTAACGCGCTAATGGTATAAATGGGACGGAGTGGTCTAGCGGTAGAGAGCTGGACTGCTAACCCGTAAGTCTCGAGTTCGAATCCGGGTTCAAGTCAGTAAACCGTCCTTGAGTCCACCCAACTTTGATGTTAGTGAAAGTAAAGGCGACTGGGCATAGTGTTGACCACACTATCTCTTCATATGCCGAGGTCACAGAAACAAGTGAACACTACTTTATTTGCCCCATAGACCGTCAGGGTTGAAAGGGAATCTTACTTTTTAATGGGGGATAAATCGGACACACTCTACTCATACCAACAAATCAGACAGGCACTAGATTGGAATCCCCAAGGGCAAAAAGAAAACCAGGTCGACCAAAACAAACTTGGAAAAAAATTCAGTAGTTAGTAAAACAGAAACAGACGCAATTCAGAATTCTATTCATTCTTGTCATTTTGACACCCAACATTATTCAGCCTAAACGACAATTGTCTGCCCCTTATTATAACACCATTAGCAACCATCGTGAACACAAGCTCACAAGACTGAGCATCTGATTGTTATCGATACTACTATAGTTTGCTCCTATGTTATCTCGAATAACGTAGGCTTTGTTATTTAATTATTTATGGCTCCTTTAATGTTGCATAAATTATAACACACACACACACACACACACACACATATATATATATATATATATATATATATATATATATATATATATATATATATATATATATATATATATATGTGCTGAGCATGAGTGTGGATGTGTGCTTGCTTATGTGTGTATGGATGAGCGTGTGTGTATGTGTGTGTAAGTGTGTGTGGCAGTATTTTTTAATGTGTGTGTGAATGTTTGTGTACGTGTGTGCCTGTGTTTGCGAATGTGTTTGGAGGAGTGTGTACGTGTGTGTGTGTGTGTGTGTGTGTGGCTGTGTGGTTATATGTGTGTTTTCGTGTATATTGCTGTGTTTGTGTGTGTGTGGCCATGTGTACTTGCGTGTGTGTGGATGTGGGTGGGTGTGTATTGATGTGTGTATGGATGTGCAGATGCGTGTGTGTGTACGTCTGTGTGTGGATGTGGCTGTGTGTGCGTGGGTGTTTGTACGTGGGTGTGGATGTGTGTCTATCTGTGTGTACGTGTGTGTGTGGATATATGTGTCTTGATGTGTGTTTATGGATGTGCGTGTGTGTATGTGTATGCGCGTGTGTAGATGTAGATGTGTGAACGTGTGTGGCTGTGTTTGTGAATGTGTTGTGGATGTGTGTACGTAAGTGTATGGTTTTGTGTATCTGTGTGTACGTGCGTGTGGATGTGTGTGCGATTGTTTGTGTGGATGTGTGTGTACGTGTGTGTGGCTGTGTGTGTATCTCTGTGTACGTGTGTATATCTGTGTGTATCTCTGTGTGGTTGTGTGTGTGCCTCACATCTCAAGTTTCCCCCTACGTTGTGCAATAACAAAACACACACATAAAAAAAACTATGGCGGGGGAGGGGCGGCACAAGTGGTCAGCATTGATTTCAGCGGCCTCTCTCTGGCCTTGTGTCATCGGCATCACGCCTTCTCCGTTCTTGTTGGCACCACCAGTGGGGAGGGGGGCACCGCCAGTAGGGAGGGGGCACCACCAGTAGGGAGGGGGATACCACCAGTAGGGAGGGGGGCACCACCAGTAGGGAGGGGGGGGGCACCACCGGTTGGGAGGGGGGCACCACCAGTAGGGAGGGGGGCACCACCAGTAGGGAGAGGGGCACCACCAGGAGGGGGCACCACCAGTAGGGAGGGGGGCACCGCCAGTAGGGGGGGCACCACCAGTAGGGAGGGGGGCACCACCAGTAGGGGGGGCACCGCCAGTAGGGAGGGGGGCACCACCAGTAGGAAGGGGGGCACCAGTACGGAGGGGGCACCACCAGTAGGGAGGGGGGGGGGGGCACCACCTATGCAACAGGAGTGGAGAGGGAGGCACCACATATGCAACATGGGTGGGGAGGGGGGGGCACCACTAATGCAACAGGAGTGGGGACACCGCACATGCTATACGAGTAGGGAGGGGGCATCACATAAGCCACATAACCTGGGGGGAGGGGCTCTGCATATGACACAAGAGTGTTGAAGGAGTACCATATATATCTCACGAGTATGGAGGGGGCACCATATATATCATACTAGTGGCGGTCACCATATATATCTTACTAGTGGGGGGGGGCACCATATATGCCTTACTAGTGGGGGGGGGGGGGGCACCATATATGCCTTACTATATTGGATGGGGTGAGAGGATGCTTATGTTTTAAAACAATCTAAATTTTTACAAAGAAATATCACTTTAATTGAATGCTATTATTTTAAATTCATGCGTTTAAATAGTACATTTGTAACAAATTCCTTTCTTAATTTGGAAAGTGCGTTCGCTCTTTTTAGATTTTATCTTTAATCCGTCGGCATTCGTGACACGACTGCTAACCCCAAAATGTTTGAGATAGAATTCAATGCTCGAATCTATAGAACGTCCAGCAGTCCACCCAGCTCTAATGGGTACCCAACTCACGTTAGGGTAAGTAAAGGGGGGCCGAGCATAGCACTAACCATATTATCGTTTTTATATGCTGAGCTCACTAAAACGGGGGGACTCTACTTCACCTGCCTCACTTATAACTACTTTTTATGCACGTGTACCGTATTAACTTTTTGGTATTTATAGTTCTGAGAAAAAATCGATTGTACAAATGTCATTCGGTCACAGTTCGATAATAGTTGTTAGTTCATATCTTTAGATTCTCTTGATCTGGGTGTATCATTGATTTGCTAGCTCCTTGTAATGACTTGCTACGGGAAAGGTTTGAAAGTTTGAAAAACGTTTCTTTAAAAAAAAACAGATGTGTTAGATTTCATGCCCATTACACTAAACGTTTGCTGTTGACTATGAAATTTTGTTTTCTGGAACTTTTGGGGGTTAAAAAACTGTCTATCTATGCGACAGGCATTGTGTTCATCGGAAATTGAGAAAAAGGCTCTGTGAGATTGTTTTTTTATACTTCTTCGTCAAAGTTTTTTTTTTTTTTTTGGTCTTTTGATTTGGTATTATATACATGTTTTTTTCGCTTGCCTGTTATTTTTTTTTTTTCGTTTTTGTTGTTTGTTTTTTTTTTTCATTTATTATGCTGTGGTATTAGACTTGATCAGAAACACACAATCATTTCGTGTTTTGTTTATTGTTTCCTTTTGTTTGTTTTCCGACTTGACTGACTATTTAAACGCTATTGTTATTCTAAAATATCGGTCTTCATTTTCTTTCTTCTTCTCCGTTCTTAATTTAAGTGTTTATCGCTCGATGAAAATGTTTTTTGTCGTTTTGCCCGTAACGTTTTTTGTGACTCTCAGTCTATCTTGTCACTAAATCAGTGGTAAAAATAAAGAGTCAGTTGACTGTGTATGGTTGTCACAGTGCACGGATTTTTTTACTTGTTGCAGATATTTTTCCTTTTTCCTACAAGTAGATCTAGCCCCGTCCGACAGTTACATGAAATATTGATCAGGGAATTGCTGCAGTTTTTAAGTAATTTTCTTTCCTTTGTAGTCGCATTGAAAACTTGTACGTTATTGGTGTTATATATATATATATATATATATATATATATATATATATATATATATATATATATATATATATATATATATATATATATATATATATATATATATATATATTTACACACACGTACGTGTGCGTTTGTGTATGTTAATCATCAAAATGATGTGTATAATCGTGAGTGTTACGCCCAGATTTTGTGTCATTTCCCCCCTCCCTACCTCCCCCCCCCCCCCATTACACGGCGTTGTTTGCATTAGAACGTGGTGTCATTGTTCTTTTACAAGTGTCGTCCTCTTTTCAGAACCTGTCATTCATTCTTCGTGAGAACGACTCATTACCCATTGGAACCCGTCATTCACCGTTCGAGCGAGTCGTTCTTTATCAGAATGTGTCCATTATAAAACCAGTGACTCCTGGTTTCCATTAGAACGTGTGGTCAGTCTCTGGTCTACCACCCCACCCTCCTACCTCACCCCCCCCCCCTCCCATAGGTAAACAAACGTCCTGTTCACAATGGTCCAGCTACAATATGGAAATCGTGTTTTTATTTTAGATACCCAAAAAAAAATTCCTCTAGCGTATCGCGCTTCCGGTTTACCGCGCGCATGCGCACGCATGCATAAACAAAAGTTAGATAACCTACGGGCAGTGGCGTCACTAGGGGGAGAGGGGGGGGGTTATCCGTGCCAACGGGGGTACCTCCCTTGATGCCGCTACCTACTGTGAATGTATAAAATCCTAGCCAAAACTTTTTTTTTGTGTGTGGAAACAATTGAATGTTGATTGGTTATTTTACCACCCCCCCTTCTCTCCCCCCCCCCCCCCCCCTTTCATTAAACGGACGACTAGTTTTGCGTGACCAGTCCTGGGGTTGATTGAGTTCGCGCGATGATTGCGCGCGCACAAAAAGTGCGTAATTAATTTCATTCCCAGGGAGACAAAAGAGACCCCCCCCCCAAACTCCCCCCCCCCCCCACACACACACACTCGTAACTGGATGTAGGTGGGTTAGAGTAGATGGGGGGAGTTGTTTAGTGGATAGTACTGGATGTGGTGAAACGTCACACACCCTCCCTTAACCGCGAGTTATCCAGCGTTCCGTGATGTGCTACGGCATCGATTTATTCCCCCAAGAGAAACGGATCAATATGGGGGTTCGCTTCGGAGAAAACAGGCAGAGAAAAAAATAAAATAAAAATAAAAGAAGAAATCGTGATATTGGAAATGGTTAAAGTTAGAGGGGGGTGGGGGGATATTTTTATTCACCCCAATAGCTGAGATGGGGAGGGGGATTTAAAAAAAATTGTATGTTTTGTTTGTTGTGGGGGGTTGATGGTTGTTTGTTGTTTTGTTTGTTTGTTTGTCTTTTGTTTTCTCCCCGTCTGACGTCAGAAGGGAACCTTGAATACAACGTCACCTCGACGCCATGCTGGCACCGTGCCAGGAAAAACATGGCCTGGATGAGAAATCTTTATATTTTAATTTCAGTCTTGTATTTAGCAGCGGAACCCGTGGTAACACTACAGATAGATCACAGTGTAATTTTTCAGATTTAATAAATTAATTGTTGGTTTTTTTTTAACTACTGAAACAATGCATGATACTTTAACGTTAGCGGTACCGAGGCGTGTTAAAGAAAATTATTTTTTTTTAAACCGTAAACATATTTTAACCTAGGGATAAAAAATAGCCTCAGCTCATTCCTTAAGCCTTGAAGGTAAAGTTTCCTTTTCGAACCTGACAGTCCATGGGTCAAGTGGAGTAGAGTTCACCTGTATCTGTGACATCGGCTTATAAAGAGATAGTGGTCAGTACTATGCCCAGCCGCTTTTACTTTCCCTAACGTGAGTTAGGTACCCATCAGAGCTGGGTGGACTCAGGGGCCGTCTATGCCTTGAATAAACCATAAAACTAGCTTTTAGGGTAGCCCTAACTAAACTGACACTGTTAAAAAGAATACGGTTAGGAAATTATTAGAAAACTGTATATGGCTTTCCCGAACTTAGATAGGGATTTATATCCAAATTATTTTCGAGTCCTTGGAATGAGCAGTAGTCAACACGCTTTATACGAGTGGTTTGGGTACAGAGCGTAGGACCACCAATATTAGAACTTTGAGTTCGGATCTTACTGCTACCATTTTCTCAATCCAGTTCTAGTCAGTACCCTGCATAAATTGGGGGAATGTGCAACCGCCCACAAAACGAGGTAACCATTGTGTTTAGCTAAAGTAACCACACACACAAAAAGTTTGTTTACATGTGCAGCAAAAGTTATAAAAAGAAGCCACTCACTTACAATGTGAACGATGTACCGTAAATGGGCTTCTTAAGCTGCCAATATAAGCGCCTGTTTCCAAATTCGTTATTTAATCAAGAAAAATATAAATGTGAATTGGGTGGGGAAAAAAACTGAGGTTGTTCGTAGGCGTCAGAGCTTTTACTGATATTCAGATTGTGTGTATCAAAGTTTGTATGTGGTGTTCAGATTCTGTGTCTAAATGATTGTATGCTATATTCAGATTGTGTGTATCAAAGTTTGTAAGTGGTATTCAGATTGTGTGTCTAAATGATTGTATGCTATATTCAGATTGTGTATATCAATGATTGTATGTGATATTCAGATTGTGTATATCAATGAATGCATCAATAATACGAAGGTAGTTTACGTGTAATTTAATTTTTCTAAAGAAAATCTTTCCCACTACCCCATACGTACCTATAAAATTAAAAGACAACACCAATGGTCACCATAATATCCAGCTGTCTTAACCTAGGCCTAAAACCTAGACTAAAACCTAGGCTAAAATAAAGCCTAAAAGGCTTTTAGTGTACTTGATAAGTACAAGCTACTTTTACATATGGCATTTTTACGGCACCACATCCATACCCTCATCTCATTGTTAAAAATTTCATCAGTACTTACTTCCCCTGTTAAACTTTCATATAAATTACGTCCCTTGTTATATTAGGCATGAACGTGAACAGATATTTTAACCCCATCAACAATTAAACAATTCAGGTGCGGTTTATTGTCGCTCAAGGTCATGGTAGCTACTGCTTTTAAAAAAAAAAACAGAAGGCCAGAAAAAAACAAAATTGCGAATTTAAAATTGTCAACTATAGAAAAGTGTTTAAAAAAATAGTCATTTGTGGTCAGTTGTTTTTTTTTACGAGAGTCAATTCTGCTTCTCATTATTGTTTCGCAATTGTTTCTCTGTACATTTCAACTGCCCAAAAACACAGATTTTAAAAAAACAACACTTTATTTTCATTGGAAAAACCCACATTAGCCAAACACGCGAACAGTTTTGATTGGTGAGCGATGACTGGTCTGTTACTGATGACTGCTCTACTGCTCTCCCTTTGGGGTCATCCTGCTCACATTCATAAGCACTACCTCCCTGCTCTCTTGATGTTGTCCGATGTTCACCTATTCCCCAAGCACAGCATCATATATATATATATATATATATATATATATATATATATATATATATATATATATATATATATATATATATATATATATGTGTGTGTGTGTGTATACAAACATACACACACAGAGCGATCCATTGCGCAGATGAAGTAGACTTCATATGTTTCTAGAGCTCGGCATTTGAAATAGTGTTGTCATGGCTGTGCCCAGTCCCTTTACTCCCCCAACTTAAGCCAGGTACCCAACAGAACTGGGTGGACTCAGTTACGTCCTTCAGACACAAATTAGAACGGAGATCCGAACTGGTTACCTTTGGGCTAGCTTTCAAACGCCCTACTTTTCGACCACGCCATCCTATATATCTACATATATATATATATATATATATATATATATATATATATATATATATATATATATATATATATATATATATATATATATCTGATACCGTCCCCTACTCCTTAGGTACCCATAACTTGGTATAGTTCCTTTCTCACAAACACTACTCCTTATATTGCACGTCTCCGTATTAAAACTTTCTTTCTCCTTGACACGCACCTCCCCTCTCCCTCCCCCCCCCCCACCTCTCCTTACTCCCTTCTCCCTGCTCAACTTGGCCTCTCTGAAAGATTTGATTAACGTTTGTTGGATTCCAGCAGGTATCGAATTTAGAATAAATTATAGAATCCCCGGATTAATGGCATGGGATCAATAAACATTACATAAAGCAAGGGGGAGAAAGCCTTGATTGATGCGATTTTCAGATTCGAATAGCGGCGTAATCGATACTAATTAAAACAGATAATCTGAGTCATAAGCTTGAGAAATGAAAACATGTCAAGCCTATTGTGGGGCGGTGACCCGGGGGTGTGGGGCGGTCACCCTGGGATCGGTGGGGGGGGGGGGTCCGGGGATAAATATTGTTCGGTGTGGAGGGATTCTACATTTAGATGGATAATTCATTCAGGTGCGTCTTCTAGATCGGGAAATTTAATTTACGAGGAGGTTGGGGTATGTTGAGCGAGCTAGCTATGGAAGTAGGGGGTGTAGGGGAGGGGTTGAATATTAATTGAGATAATTAATTAATCAGGGGAGCTCTTGTGATACAATGTAAAATATTACTTCCCCGTGTTGTGTGTGATTAAATGCGCAGATTTTTGTTGTTACATTAAATAAATGTTTTTTATCTATTCAGAAAGAAACCGTCTCTAGGTTTTTAAATTGATTAAAGAATGTGGCATATAAATGTAAGTCAGATGACAATTTTTGGGGTTGTTGTAGTGGTCATTAATTCAATGTGTGGAGTGGAGTTCTTAAGAATGGTTATACAACGTTATACGCGGAAATACAACAATCATAAGTTCGTGTTTTGTTAAACGATCAGTGGCTCTCAATCTTTTTGGAGGTACCGAACCCCACCAGTTTCATATCCCCATTCACCGAACCCCACCAGTTTCATATGCCCATTCACCGAACCCTCCCTAATAGTTATATCTTCCGCTTTGACAAAAAATCCGATTCTGAATGTTTTGAGTCGTTTGACATCCGCCGAACCCCTTGAGACTGACTCACCGAACCCCCGGGGTTCGATCGAACCCAGGTTTAAAGAACCACTACCTTGGTTGTTTCTCTCACAAATTGAATTGAAAGCTAGTAGAGGTGAACGTCTAGTTGGGTGGTGTTTGTGTTGTTTTACATCTATTCCAGATTTTTTTTCATTAGGTTAATTAGAAGTCGATTCACATGGAAGTGTTTGATGGATCAGTGCCGATTTGTATGAAACATTTTAAGGCATGTTCCCGTGTTGATATCGGGTTTGTAATATACAATATATGCACACGCACACACACATATAAATATATATATATATATAATATATATATATATATATATATATATATATATATATATATATATATATATATATATATATTTATATATATGTATATATAATACACGTGTCCTACTTCTATAGACGTATATAAGTAGGATACATATACAGTACCCATGTTAATTGCTATACGTATTTCTAATTTATACATTTTGAAGAAAAAATGCATTGTAGTAAGTCATTCTACTACCTGTTTGTTGTCTACCATGTACTAACCATGTTGCCTTGTTTATTCCATAGATAACTATAGATTTGTTCACTCCTTAGGTTGCAATAAAAACTTTGCTAATTATAGATTTGTTCACTCCTTAGGTTGCAATAAAAATATGCCAACTTTGCTAATTATAGATTTGTTCACTCCTTAGGTTGCAATAAAAACATGCCAACTTTGCTAATTATAGATTTGCTCACCCCTTAGGTTGCAATAAAAACGTTGCTAATTATAGATTTGTTCACTCCTTAGGTTGCAATAAAAACATGCCAACTTTGCTAATTATAGATTTGTTCACTCCTTAGGTTGCAATAAAAACATGTCAACTTTGCTAACTATAGATTTGTTCACTCCTTAGGTTGCAATAAAAACATGCCAACTTTGCTAACTATAGATTTGCTCACTCCTCAGGTTGCAATAAAAATAATCGACACCCGCAAGTTGAAGGAAGAGTATCAGAAAAACAATTTGCAGAGGGAGTCTCGGATACTGGGTCAGTTACGTCACCCAAACATCGTCAGGCTATATGAAACACTTAAGGTCAGTTGTTGTTGTTTTCTTTCAGTTAAAGCCACTTGTTTTTGGGATTTTAAACTTATAATAAGAGATATAGTGCCTATATGCTGGTCAGTTAAAGTTGTTTTGGGTTTTTCTTAACTAGTACCAAGAGATCTACAAGTCAGTTAAAGTCAGCTGTTTTTAGGGTTTTTAAACTTATAACAAGAGATATACAGGTCAGTTAAAATCAGTTATTTGGGGGTTTTTTAAAGTTATAACAAGAGATATACAGGTCAGTTAAAATCGGTTTTTGGGGTTTTTTTAAAAGTTATAACAAGAGATATACAGGTCAGTTAAAATCAGTTACTTTAGGGTTTTTAAAAACTTATAACAAGAGATATGCAGGGGGTTGAATATGTGTGTGGGGGGGGGGCTGTTATTTATTAACCTATTATTTAAATAATCCATCTTGTGGACATTTCTGAAAACACTATTTTTAAAAATGTCTCTCTAAGCAAACAGTTTATCTTCGATATGCTCGTGTTGTACGGCATATCCCTGGTTATGTATGCTAAAAGTTGATCTCGCATATGTCCGTTTTGTACGGCAGATCTCTGGTTATGTATGCTAACAGTTTATCTCTCATATGCTCGTTTTGTACGGCAGATCTCTGGTTATGTATGCTAACAGTTGATCTCTCATATGCTCGTTTTGTACGGCAGATCTCTGGTTATGTATGCTAACAGTTTATCTCGGATATGTCCGTTTTCTATGGCATATACCTGGTTCTGTATGCTAAAAGTTTACCCCTATTGAGTTCGTTGTGTAAACTAATTCCTGGAAAAGTCTTAAAAGTTTACCCCTATTGAGTTCGTTGTGTAAACTAATTCCTGGAAAAGTCTTAAAAGTTTACCCCTATTGAGTTCGTTGTGTAAACTAATTCCTGGAAAAGTCTTAAAAGTTTACCCCTATTGAGTTCGTTGTGGAAAAGTCTAATCGTCAATTACCCTTTGAGTCACGTCTGCTGGTATTTAATTGATTAGCCCCACGACTGAAGTCTGCCTAGTGGCCTTTTGTTGTTGGTGTTTCAGTTGGTTGTGTTGATGGTGCTGCTGTCGTCTGTAAAATTGGTGTAACCTTTGGGGAACTCTTCCTATGTTTCCTAATTTTTCCTATAATAATGATGCTTCCTTTATTGTGATACTTTATGTGGTGTGTTGTTAGTGGTATTGTAATCTCAGGTCAGATGTTAGGGCAGAGGCGTAGCGATGGGGGGCAGGGGGGGTACATATGTCCCCGGGCGCCGACCTTAGGGGTCGCCAAAATGGGTTGTAATAACAAATCAAAATGTCATTTTAGCTGTATTTTTGCATTAAAAATAGTTTGAGGGGGGTGCAAATCGAAAGTTTGAGGGGGGGGGTTGCAAATTGAAAATTTGCTCCCGAGGGGGGCACCAAATTGAAAGTTTGTCCCCGGGCGCCGGGAAGGGTCGCTACGCCTCTGTGTTAGGGTTAGGGATATGGTAGGACATTGTTTGTGGTGTGGGTTAGGGATAGGGTTAGGGATATGGGGGGACTTGATTATAGTGTGGGTTAGGGATAGGGTTAGGGATATGGGGGGACTTGATTATAGTGTGGGTTAGGGGATAAGGTTAGCGTTGACATTAGTAGAATCATATCTGTGTTTAGTTATATACAGCTTATCTAACAACCGTTATATACAACATATACACATAATGGCATTATACCCCCACGTACACATAATGGCATTATACCCCCATACACACACATAATGGCATATACCCTTTATACACACACATAATGGCATTATACCCCCACAGACACATATATCGGCATTATGTACCCTCCACACTCACATATTGTTAAAATACATACACTTTCGACCTTATATAATTTCTTCTCCTGCTATTAATTTTTGAATGATCAATCCCCAAAATAAAACGTCGTTCTTAATAATATTTATATCGGAGAAATCAAACAAGAAAGACAAAATCTATGGATGAACTCGACGGCTGTCTCCAGATTTGCAGGCTCCCCATACAATTTTTGTGTGGGATGTATAGGGGCCAGAGTCTAGACCGTGTTTGATCGTACACGCTTTACAGACGGGAAGACGATTTTTTTAACACGGCATTGGCAGGAGTGATACACATGAACATACACATCGAGAGATAAAGCAAAAATCAAAAACGGATATACACTTTTTTTTTAATTTTAGTTAGACTACAATGGTCGATGGAGCCAACTATTTCAAACATTATCTATTTCCCGTTCTTGCAAATGAAGTAGCTTGCACTATTTTTGTTTCCCTAACGTAAGTTAGATACCCATCAGAGATGGTTGGACTCAAGGACGTTCTACGGGCACAGGTCCGAACCGTGATCCGAATTCGAGACCTTCGGGATGGCAGCCAAATGCTCTACAAATCGACCACGCCGTCCTTTATATTACACATATAACAAAAAAAAATTATGAATATAATTTTTTAAAATGTAACATGCCCCGACAAAAATTATGGATCTATAGAGCCAACTGTATTAAACATACACCTAAAAAATTATGGATATACATAGCCAACTGTATTAAACATACACCAACAAAATTATGGATATATAGAGCCAACAGTATTAAACATGCCCCGACAAAAATTATGGATATATAGAGCCAACTGTATTAAACATACATAAAAAAATTATGGATATATAGAGCCAACAGTATTAAACATACACCGAAAAAAAAATGGATCTTTAGAGCCAACTGTATTAAACATACATCACAAAATTATGAATATATATATAGCCAACAGTTTTAAACACACCGGCAAAAATTATGGATATATATATATATATAGCCAACTGTATTAAACATACACCGACAAAATTATGGATATATATATAGCCAACTGTATTAAACATACACCGATGAAAATTATTGATACAGACGACGGAAAAAATTGGACACAGGCAGCAAAAAAGTAAACATCGTTAACACAAAAAAAAATGAAAAATTTGCAGATTAAAAACTTTTCCAGAGGAAAAAAATATTTTTAAAGACACCCAACTCAGTTGCACTGGAATTTTTCTTGAGAAAAACGTGCCTCACATGAAATGATTAATTTCATTTGCTCTCGTCCAAGGATTTGGCGACTAGATCGTGCGGGTATTTTTTATCTTGGCGATATTCAACTTGTTTTTGCTTGAATTTTAACCCTGCCCGTTGGCTTGTATTAAGCTCAGTCGTATGACTCAAACTTGAGCTAAATTTGTTGCACTCGAAATGTGACACAATTTTAGCTCAATAGTTGTAGCTTGTTAGCTCAATACTTGAGCTCTATTTTTTAAACATAAACATTTAGCTCAACCTGATCTCAACTGTTTCATTCAACTATTTTGTTTTAATGTTTAGCTCAAATTTAAGCCGCTCTTTATCTCAAATTTTTCTCCTGGGGTCTCTTGAAATTTTCGTGGGGGTGCCGGCGCCAGCTTAATTTAGAGCCCTTGGCAAAACTTATTAAAACGCCCACTTTCAGACAAATTAATTACTAAAACATATGTATAAGAAACAATTAATTAAAAGTGACATATTAATTTATTATCAATTGCATACACGTTATAAGTAGACATCAAAATTAATTTTTAATTGCCACCTTCATCACAGAAGTTTGTACTAATTCCTTCAATTCCAGTTTGCAAGCGTAATCACATTCTATTAAAATTGTCCACGAGTCTACTTTGTACTTTACGACATAGCCCCCCACCCCCACCCCCCATCCCCCACCCTACCGCCTTAGAAAATTTCAAGTGCTCCCCCCCCCCCTCCCTCCCGGGATAAAAAAAAAGAAAAAACACCACAGTTCCTGTAGTGTTGGGCTCTCTGCAGACCTCACAAGCTTGATTTTTTTTAGTTATAATTGTAAAATGTCTATATTGTATGACTATGTAACGATTTTTTTTCGCTTAAGAAAAATAAAATATTATACATGTTATAGATTCCAGCCTACAATTGTTATATATGAATCCTTTAGGAGAGGGTGAAAAATATGAAAAAGACAATTCATTAGATTATTAATTTGCGACTAAGATGATTTATAATCATTTGTTACACTCACACTGTATGTCTACTAACATTAAGTATTGCAATCTACAACGGCTATTGATGTATTTGTTTTTTTTAACTGGATAATGTTTAAAAAAACATACCAAACTTTTTTGTTTGGAACTTCTGCTCTATATAATTTTAACCAAAAGCAAATAATAACTTAAAGTTGTATTTATATGTAAGAGGTCAACCTGAGGTGCGAGAATTTGAACGAATGTAAAGTTAAGCAACGAATTATCTCCCATTTGAAAACCCAAATACCAAAATTTAATTCAAGGGAAATAACTTTTATAAAAACAGCTAAATTAACCAAGTGTAACTAAGACATGCTCGAAAAAAAACAATAAAACAATCTCAATTTCATTACTTAATAATTATAACAAATGTTTTATATTTGCTATGTAACTGTGTAAAAAGAATATATTTTACTTATTAACTACTTAACTGTTGGTTTTGTTTGAAAGTCTAAATACGGTAGTTTTATTATAACATACTTCTGGTAAGTTTCGATAACATTGATTTAAATTTCGACACCTTCTAAACCTAAATTTAAAATTTTGGATCCCCTAAATAAGGGGCCGCCTATATAAACAATTAAACACGAGTAACTGGCAACACACTACTACCTACAGGAGTCGGCAACCTGCGTCTCGCGAGCCTATTGATAACCAAAATTGCACGTGTTTCGGAACGCCCCGTCGTGCGCTGCAGCGATCATTAAATCAGCATTAACACTAGATAACCGTTTGAAATGTTCGAAATTTAAATATAAGCCTGATTTTAGAGTGGAGTGCTAAATTGATAGTTCGCCCTGGGCGCCGAAATAGATCGTTACTCCTTTGTTTATAACCCTGTCTATAGTTTATAAAAGATAATGAAAGTTATTAATTATTAGGTACTTTTGTATAATAGCGATTAGACCTTTTTGCCCACCCCCCCCCTAGGGATGGCGCCCTATGCGACCGCCTAGTTCGCCTTATAGGTAGCCCCGGCCATGGTGGGGAGTGGAGGGGGGCCGACTAAAATTTTCGGAGGGGGGTGGGTGGTGCGGACATTGTTTAAAAGCATATTATATTTTCTATATAAATTCCATTTCATTCGGGGGGGTGGGGGGGTAGACTTTCTTCGGGGGGGGGGGGGGGGGTGGAAGAGATGCGTGGGAGAAATTCTGATAAGAAATAAGTAGCTTTAAATTACCTTTTCGGAACTCAATCAAAGAATGTAATTGTTTAAAAATTATCTAAGCCAATCTTCCATAAAAATGTTCTTCACCAATAATCTATAACATTTATTTATTAAAAGATTCTATAACAATGACATATAAAAATCATATACGACAAGCATGAGTAAAATTATCTATGACAATTATCTGTAATCGAAAACAAAAAGGAAAATATTTATGTGGAAAATTATTTCAACAATTTCAACCCATCTAAACATCAACTAATACAATGCTGAGACGAATAAATAAAACCATCTTTAACAATCTTTTAAAATTATTTTTTTATAAACCTCATCTATGATAACAATCTCTGTCAACGATCTAAAAAAACAATTTATTTGGAGTTTTAGTTTCGGCTAGGTTCTAACAACCTGAATCAGACTGAGTCATTCAGACCCACGGGACTGTTTGTATGGTTGTATGATTGTGTGATTGTATGAAGCGTACAGCTACATGAAACAATTCAATTGGTAAGCCAGTCAGACAGTGTCACCCACAAAATCGATTTCATCACTTTGTTCTACTTTCTTTGCTCGTCCGGCACAAAGATGAAAAATAATTAATAATTAACTGCGACTCATTTTGTCAATTTATAATAAACGAGCCGACCCGTGGCGTATCATACGCCCCTATTTAGTTGTTTTATTTTCTACTTTTCATTAATTCATAATTTGTGAATTCGACAGTACCAATGCTGCCACTGAAAATATTTGCTTTAAAACACTACCCCCCCCCCCCCCTTTCCCCCAACCCCTACCCTATACCCCCCCCTCCCCGTGAAAGCAGCCTCCTCTGAGTTACCTCCTCTAAGTTTAAAATCGTTTCAAACTAAATTATCTGCCCCTAATAGCCGTCACTAAACCCAGCTCCACGAATGTAAACATTTAGAGTGAACCACAGCTCACCAGACCATGTAGGGGTGGGCTGGTAGTGATAGAGAGGAAGAGAGGAAGAGAGGGGACTGCAAGGCGCACTTGCAGCTTGTTTTCTAACATCTCCCAGAAGAGAATTATATATATAGATAGAATGATCACTTAGCCATTACGCACATACACACACATATGTATATATATATATATATATATATATATATATATATATATATATATATATATATATATATATATATATATATATATATATATATATATATATATATATATATATATGTGTGTGTGTGTGTATATATATATATATGTATATATATATATATATATATATATATATATATATATATATATATATATATATATATATATATATATATGTATATATATATATGTATTTATATTTATATATATATATATGTATATATATATATATATATATATATATATATATATATGTATATATATATATATATATATATATATATATATATATATATATATATATATATATATATATATATATATATATATATATGGGTGGCTTGGTGTGTGTAAGTATACCTATTTTAATAAACTACTTATGACCCTGACACAAGTACAAACCTGCTTCGTCATAACACACGACTATTACTGCGCCTTAACAAAGTTAAAAATTCCTGTCGTGTTCTCCGTTTTATTTTTGTATCATTTTGTTCGATTCTGTTTTCCTAAAGAATTTCCTCTCTTCACCCTCCCTAGCTGTGTAACCAGCTATAAAAACACCGAATGAAACAAAAACGAAACAATCCTTAGTCAAATAACACTAATGAGGCATCGCATGGTTATTTTAGACAACTCAATTCTCGCGTTTGGAGTTAATAAGGGAAAATTGAGGTTTTTATTTGTTTAGCATTAATGATTGGCACGTTTTCTTTTTTATATTTTAAAATATTATTTTAGAAAAAGACAAACATTTTATAAAGTTTTGAAGCTTTTCTTCTTCAGAAAAACTGTTTTAAAAAATATTGACTTTGGTATTAGGCTTTCTTGTTATGATGGAGAAACCGCTGTGAGTTAGTTTAAACACGTTATATTTTTTTAACAGGGCGATAGGCAGTTTATCACCTGATTGGTAATCAGTTGTTAATTTTTAAAAATCTAACAAAATAAAATTTTACCGCTTTTATATATGAAAAAAAGTTTTTTTCTGAAATATATTCGTGATTCTTGCGAAATAATAAAGTCTAATTATGAATAATGTGAGTTACATGTTTTTTTAATTTATATTAGTAGACTATGAACTAATTATGTTAGAAATATTGACAGTTAAATATAAGACAAATTCTTTTGGTGAATTAAAAAAACAGATTGTGTATTGTAGGAATTTTGGCGGTGATTAAAAATAGTTTGTTCGTAAGTGTTGGAATTCCGTTATTGTTTAAAAAGAAGGTGTTCAGTATACGAACTCGATATCTGTGGATGTAATCGTACTTTTAGACCCGGCATAATTCTAGAACCAATGACGCAACTCAAATCTTTGAATGTCCCGGCATAATTCTAGACACCAATGACGCAATTGGTTTCTGAATGTCCCGGCATAATTCTAGACACCAATGACGCAACTCTAGTTTCTGAATGTCCAGGCATAATTCTAAACACCAATGACGCAACTGGTTTCTGAATGTCCCGGCATAATTCTAGACACCTATGGCGCAACTGGTTTCTGAATGTCCCGGCATAATTCTAGACACCAATGACGCAACTGGTTTCTGAATGTCCCGGCATAATTCTAGACACCAATGACGCAACTCTGGTCTCTGAATGTCCCGGCATAATTCTAGACACCAATGACGCAACTGGATTCTGAATGTCCCGGCATAATTCTAGACACCAATGACGCAACTCTGCTCTCTGAATGTCCCGGCATAATTCTAGACACCAATGGCGCAACTCATGTTTCTAAATGTGCAGGCATAATTCTAGACACTAATGACGCAACTGCTTTCTGAATGTCCCGGCATGATTCTAGACACCAATGGCGCAACTCATGTTTCTAAATGTGCCGGCATAATTCTAGACACCAATGACGCAACTGGATTCTGAATGTCCCGGCATAAAATTCTAGACACCAATGACGCAACTCTGGTCTCTGAATGTCCCGGCATAATTCTAGACACCAATGGCGCAACTCATGTTTCTAAATGTGCAGGCATAATTCTAGACACTAATGACGCAACTGCTTTCTGAATGTCCCGGCATGATTCTAGACACCAATGACGCAACTGGTTTCTGAATATCATGGTATAATTCTAGACATCAATGGCGCAACTCTGGTTTCTGAATGTCTTAGCATAATTATAGACTCCAATGACGCAACTGCTTTCTGAATGTCCCGGCATAATTCTAAACACCAATGGCGCAACTCTGGTTTCTGTATGTCCCGGCATAATTCTAAACACCAATGGCGCAACTAGTTTCTGAATGACCCGGCATAATTCTAAACACCAATGGCGCAACTCCGGCAATTTTTTCTCGATGACGAAATGCCCCAACATGGCGAAACTCTAGCCTTCATCTAACAACAGCTACAGTTGTCTGACGAATCGTCTGCTACTGCCGGCTTAACCGTCACAGCAAGTGTCAGCTCACCCGGAAAAACTGCCGGCCGGCCGGTTATTTACGGCTGTTCTAGTCGCTCCTAGGGGGAGAGGGGGTTTACAGACGGCGAAAATATTCGAGGGGGTGGGGGGGGGGGGAAAGGCAGGGCATGAGCAGATCGATAACATGGCTAATATCGAACTCTGTCGCAGACAGGTCGGTCGAAACAGAAAAATGGTCAAGACATTTAGTTCGGTCAAGACAGGCGGGCAAGACAGCTAGACAAGACGGTCAAGACATTTAGGTTGGTCAAGACAGGCGGGCAAGACAGCTAGACAAGACGGTCAAGACATTTAGGTTGGTCAAGACAGGCGGGCAAGACAGCTAGACAAGACGGTCAAGACATTTAGGTTGGTCAAGACAGGCGGGCAAGACAGCTAGACAAGACGGTCAAGACATTTAGGTTGGTCAAGACAGGCGGGCAAGACAGCTAGACAAGACGGTCAAGACATTTAGGTTGGTCAAGACAGGCGGGCAAGACAGCTAGACAAGACGGTCAAGACATTTAGGTTGGTCAAGACAGGCGGGCAAGACAGCTAGACAAGACGGTCAAGACATTTAGGTTGGTAAAGACAGGCTGCTAAGACAGCTAGACAAGAAGGTCAAGACATTTAGGTTGGTCAAGACAGGCGGGCAAGACAGCTAGACAAGACGGCATAGAAGCTAAAAGAAGACAGTCAAGACAGTTGGACGGCCAAGACAGAAAAGACGACATAGAAGCTAAAAGAAGCCGGTCTAGACAGTTGGACGGCCAAGACACTTAGAAAAGACGGCATAGAAGCTAAAAGAAGACGGTCAGGACAGTTGGACGGCCAAGACAGTTGGACGGCCAAGACACATTGTGAGGTGACGCTGCTGTTTTAGACAAAGCTGTTTCAGACGAGGCCGTGTTTGTTAGATAATGCTGTCCTCTGTGTCAGATAACTGCTGTATGCTGTCTCCCCCACAAGGGACGTTCCACTAACCACACAGACTCTGACAATGACGAAACGGACAGGGAGAAGTTAACTCGGCAGTAATACAAGTCCGTGCAAATAGAAACCACTTTCCGTGTACACGGGAAGTCACTGGCCCTAGAGTTGTCGTTCCTTCGCCTTTTCTTTTCATAATAAGTCACAGTTTATATTAGTCAAATTACGGGAATGGGAGTTTCACGAAAAATGGAGTATGAATATAGTTCTAAATACAGATTTTTTTTTTAGAAATGTTCTATTTGCTCTGGTAAAAAAAAATTACTATCGTACCGAATGTAATAACTGGATTCGTGTCATTCTCTTCGATCCGAAATAGTCCTTGTCAAACGGAGTTAGCGGACCTGGCGTTAAAATAATAGAAGATTAGTGAGTCGAGAAATACGAGGCGAAGGGAATTGCAATAGCACTGGCTTTATGGCTGTTTAGCTTCATTCTGGCTGCCAGAACACTGGCTTTATGGCTGTTTAGCTTCATTCTGGCTGCCAGAACACTGGCTTTATGGCTGTTTAGCTTCATTCTGGCTGCCAGAATACTGGCTTTAACCTTGTAAAGATATGGGTTTTAAGGTCAAATGCGAGTTTTTGTTTCGTTCTTGTAGAATTGTACGACGCGCGTTAATTGTTGAGTACAGTACTCACTCTAAACAGTAAAAACTTATGTACAACATGTAGGCCTATGTGTGTTGTGTTGTGGATGACTCCAAGCTTATGTGCTACATGCATATTGTGTGCGCGGTGCTGTGGAAGGCTTACACAAGGTTTTCTCTGATTTATAAAAATTAAATCTACAAGTTTTCGCGATTGCGCAAAAACGCAACTTACAGAGAACCTTAATGAGCAATAAAAGGATGTACATATATACATGTATGTCAATGTATCTTATATGTTTTATATTGTATAATTATTATCGTATTTTGTATCAAACATATTATCACTATCAGGTTTATAATCTAATATTGTATCATGATAATCGTCTCTACAATCAACCACATTATCATTCTTATCATGCACGTGAGCGGCCCACCAATAAACAAATATTGATCTGGTCTCCGCCTTTGAAGCTACGCCTTCGTCCACAGGACACCGGATACCAAACGAAAATATTTTTGTTCATAACAGAATATTGCCGTCCTCCGTTGTCGTGTCGTCGGTTTATTGGTAAGGCAATCTCGTCCGTACGGTCTACATTTATCTCATTAAACACCTGGTGTGATCGTCTCTAGCCTGCATCTTTTACGTACACATACATCTGTTGCAATCGTCTATAGCGTACAGCGTTTACGTACACAAACATATATGGTAATATTCTCTAGACTACATTTTTACGTACAAAAACATCTGTTGCAATCTTCTATAGCGTACACAAACATTTGTTGCAATGTTATATAGCGTACAGCGTTTACATAGACAAAAACGTGTTGCAATCTTCTATCGCGTAAAGCTTTTTGCAAACATATGTTGCAACGTTCTCTAGCATACATCTTTTACGTACACAAAAACACCTTTAAATCTTCTCTGGTGTAGGCCTACATCTTTACGAACACAAAAACATGTTTCAATATGCTGTAGCGTACACCTTTATTTCACGAAAACACGTTTAAAATGTCCCTAAATATCCACACACCAACTTGTTCACATGTTTTAAAGGTATCTACTAAGTTTGCTGAGAGAGAACCAATCATGTTGGAAGACAAAAGTGGTGTTTTTCGTTTTTCGATGTGGGTTTTTTTTTTTATTCTCAGTAGCGTTGCACTTTTTTACAACTATAAAAACTAATGCATTAAAAAGTTAGCAATTCATTATTTTTAAACTTTATGTAATAAAGTTTTCAAATGCAGACAACTTGATTTTTGTCATTTCATGGAAGCATTTCTGGTAACTTTTGATCACTAGACTGTAGCCTTGGTATTAGTTGATCATATCACCGTTTAAATACGTTGATTGTCTGTTTGGTCAATAAAAGTATTATTCTTATGTTATTTCGTTAACGGTAAAAAAAAATTTAATTCGTGGCTTTTGAAAAAGTTAGCTTAAACCTCTTAGCACTTTGCACTGTTTTCGTTTTTATTTCCATAACTATAACACAAATCGAATCTAAACTTATGTCGCTAGTAAAGCTCGTAGCCATTAAAACGTGTTCGGTTTACTAGTTCATTAGCTTGATTAGTTAGGCCATTAATGAGCCCCTGTAGTGAAGCTAATCCTTTCTTTTAATAAAACAAGAAAAAAAAATCATCTCAAGAATTATTTTTTGCGCGCAAATTTTTTTTATTGACGCCGGAAGTGTTTGTTGATTTTTTTCGGTTGCCCGTGACAACGAATTATGTCCACGCCGTTGTTTTTTCCGAGACTGGTTTCTCGACTGATTAGCCTCGGCTTTTTAAATTGGATCTCCGCCTAAAGGATGACACGCCCCCCAAATCCCCCCCCACCCCACCACTCTTTAATACACTATCATTTTGTTTTGTTTTTTAGTTGTTTTTTTCAGGGTATTTCTAAGCGTGTTGGATTAATAAATACAACAAACTTGTATTTTGTTTTGTATAGTTGTACATGTACACAGTGGCGTCACTTGGTCGAGTGACACCCATTGTGGATTCACGGGGTGTCGACCCCCCCCCCTACTCACAACGACTACATATAATTTGTACTCAGACTATAAACAGTTTGTTGTTACTTCCAGTATCGATGCGTCACCCTTGCCTTGTGATGTATACAGCTTTGATAAATGATTGAATTTATTAGGAAAAAAAAGCAAACTTTTTCTTTAAATTTAGGAATTATTTTTTTTAATGTCA
Organism: Physella acuta; assembly: GCF_028476545.2. Lineage (NCBI taxonomy): Eukaryota > Metazoa > Mollusca > Gastropoda > Physidae > Physella > Physella acuta. The sequence goes on from NW_026732910.1 coordinate 109,449, forward strand.
CCCTTTTGGATAGTGTCCGTCATTGCGGTACGCTACCCCGCCGCCTTGTGACGCTACTGCATCCGCCGCCATTCTCCCTATAGAGGGCAGTCTCCTGTTCTTATCCATTCTCTAAGTTCCCAAAGTAATCCATTCTAAAATATACCAGTACTGTTCTTAACTCTAATATCCACAGCAAACGGTATCCATTCAAACCTATGTTATCAATATATTACCGTATCAACTCTATCGATTTAACAATAAACGATGTGGATTAAAATCAAACTAAAAATGTATTTATGTGAATTGCGGTTCATAATTATATTATGTTATATTGTCAGCGCTTATTTTACATTATATTACGAATAAATTACGATTTAATAACGGTAGGAATTGTCATTGATAACGCTATTACTTTTTGTTAATGCGCACTTTTATAAATATTTGTATTATTTTATATTACACTAAAAGTGCAAGTTAATGAAATCGAATATGTGCTTATGATATAGGCCTATTACAATACAAGACCTCTTTTGTAGTTAATAGTAATAGATATGTATAACAGTTGCATTACAATCTAACACCATGTTTTTCACATTTATTACAATTAGGTTATCTATTTTCTATAAATTATCACAATTCACATACCCTACAATAGTTTAAAAAAAAAGGTGCGCCCCCTTTCATCTAGTGGTGGGGGAATGACTATATCTGACCTTTATTTTTTAATATCTATCGCTCCGTGCACGAATGCTTAGAAGTACAGCTACTGCTTTTATAGTTAAGTGAAAGGAGTAAGAGGGTGTGTTGTTGGGAGCATGGGGGGGAGGGGGCGAGCAAGTCATCTCATATGCCTGATTACCATACCAGAGTTTTTTGTCTGCATCGTCCCGTTATTGCGCGTACGGAAATTTCAGATTAAGCTGCGGATAAATGTTCTCGTATTTCCGTTCCGTATTAACGCCGGCAATAATAGTCGCCGACTGGACAACTGCAACTTTAGGACTAGGGCGATTCCTTGCCGATTCCTTGAAAGTTGTGTTTTAGGTCAACAATACCGTCGGCCGGGAAGGTTTTTTTTTGTGTGTGTTTATTGCCTGTTGCCATGGTGACGCTAGAATGGGGATATGAAGCTGGTAATAGAATACGTCTAATCGACGAAGAGTTTTAATTAACCCCGGTCTGGTTATGGTATTTATACAAGGAATGACGTCATTTCAACACTGAAATTTAAAAAAAAAAACAATTAAAACTTAAAATAGACGGAGATTATTTATTTAACTTGACAATGTTTTCAAAATATGTCAGTTTGGGATAAAAACCAAGTATAAATGGTATTACTTCGTTGAAAAAAAAAATGTGCGAATGAAGACATTAATACAATAGTTGGTGGATGTTTCCTCATACCAAATTCATCTTGTTTTGACATATCTGGATTTTCAGGTTTGTCAGTTCAAGAATTGATTGTATTCATGTGACAGACACACGGATGTTGTTAAATAACATTAGATCAATTCCGTTAGAAGATACCATGCAGAAAATTGTTCCTTTACCTTGGTGCCATGTCTGTCAATAGATTTGAGTTTACGGATTGTGATTCAACAGTTAGGACAAGAGCTAAGTAAACGGGAAGTATCCTTTAACTACGAGGAATAGTATTTGGATGGGAAACAATGAAGTACAAAAGTGTGTCCGTTCGTTTGATTGTTTGTCTGTCTGTCGTTGGTTGTGTGTCTTATAGGCCAAATGTTTATTTTATTAATGCTTCGAGCAGTGGCGTAACAAGGTCGCGTGTCACCCGGTGCGGTCCGCACCCCCCCCCCCCCCGCCCACCCCCTTGCTATAACTCTGACTTCAAGCACTGAACATTATCCAGACATGAAGTGTTTTTAGTATAGATATGAAACAGCAGACAGACAAACAGACAGACAAGCAGACAGACAAGCAGACAGACATAAGGAGACAGACAGGCAGACGGTGAACCACACGAGTGGGGGGGGGGGGTAACGATATATTTAAAGGTTAAAGGTTAATATAGTACACAATAAGGGTCCAGATGAATTCTCGCAGGACAGTTGGACATTAGCAAGACAGGACATTAAAACAGCAGGACAACAGGACGTCAAGATATTAAAGGGATGTTTGGAAATCAGGACATTAGAATACAAAGACATGGGCATCGACAGGTCTTCAGAGCAGTAGGACATCAGCATGACAATACAACAGGACATAGCAGGACAGGAGCATCCTAATATATAAAAGCCCAATGTGCGCACATCTCTCTCTCTCTCTCTCTCTTTCTCTGTCCGCAAAAAATTTTCGCCGGACATCACGTCAGAATCGGCAGCGATATATCGAGAATTTTTTACGGACTTTTGTTGAAAATAATATGTTAGATGTTTTAAATGTATAACCACAATTTTAGTTAAAGAAGAAAAATAAAAATTAAAGGCGTATTCGAATGTAGGGAAACAGTATTATTTATGCAACCGGAAAAGCATTAATATATGTGAAAAAGAACGCATAAAACTGTGACGTCACTATTGCTTATACATTAACTAATGACGTCATCTGCCGTGTTAAGAATGAAAAGAAATGAACTATTTCATTCAAATTTGATTTAGATCTACGTACACTATGAAATGTATACAATACAATTTTTCCGGCCTAAACTCATAACATTTATTTTATGTATTTGGATTCTAGATCTAGAGATTCTAGATCTAGACTAAATCTAAATCTAAATCTACGCAATAACTAGATCTAGACGTAGACGCTAAGATCTAGATTTAGACTCTAACTTCTCTAAAATCAATTCCAAAAATAAATTTCTATATTAGGACTAAACTATTTCAAGACTTATTTATTTTATACAAAATCTTTGTTTGGAACTGGCTAATTTGGGATAAAAAAATTAATTTGAAAGAATAGGCATATTCGCGTAAGTTAAGATTTTAAAATACGTGTTTCATTCTCCGTATTTTATAAGGTGCCTAAATAGCGGAGGTGTTAGTGTACATTAAACCACGCAGGTGGTGCGGGTTCGAGACACAGCAAGTCAACTTGGTTAATGTATTATTTTTTATTATGCTCGGGCTAAACTTAAAAAAAAAATTCTTTTAGAAATCTAGATCTAGATCTAGATTGTCGGGTGTCCGATAGGGCACTTCCCGGCGCCGCAGGCGCTTCAAATTTGGCATGATCTTGCCTTGGTGCGACAGAACACGGGGGCCGGTTGGCCGAAAAGTCTACGATGTGGGGGTCAAAACTGACCTCGACTGACCGGTACCTTATATGAGCTATAAATCGAAAAAAAATGTCCACGGAGGAACCTCTTCATAACTCTTGAGGTCGTAGACCGACCTTCGGGCGAATTAATTAAGCATTCAAATTCTCAATGTTTTCGAAAGCCTAAGCGAAGCTGGGCAGCATGCCTAGTGACAATATAACAGGACACAGCAGGACACAGCAGGACATCAGCATCACAACAGGACATGGATGCAACAGGACCACAGGACATTGTGTGTCTCAAATTCAGTACACACACACACACACACACACACACAAGCTGAACCCCAGCCAATCTTCCGCTGCTAAACAATGGAGCGTCGACCTTGGCATACATTAGATCCAGTTGTATCGATTCCGTTTTCACCGACTTTGTCACTGCTAGTTCTCTTTAGATTCCAGACTATTGATTGGGACAAGCACCAGCACTGTCGCTAACTAGAGGCTACCACTTACGCTAGCACGGCTAGACCAAATGGCTACCACAACACCATCATCGTTAGCACCATCTAGTGTCTAGCACAGCACCATCAACTTTAGCACCATCTAGTGGGTAGCACATCACCATATAGTGGTTAGCACATCACCAACTAGTGGCTAGCACATCACCATGTAGTGGCTAGCACAGCACCATCTAGTGGCTAGCACATCACCATCTAGTGGCTAGCACATCACCATCTAGTGGCTAGCACAGCACCATCTAGTGGCTAGCACATCACCATCTAGTGACTAGCACAACACCATGTAGTGGCTAGCACAGCACCATCTAGTGGCTAGCACAACACCAACTAGTGGCTAGCACATCACCATGTAGTGGGTAGCACATCACATTGTAATGGGTAGCACATCACCTTATAGTGGTTAGCACATCACCATATAGTGGTTAGCACAGCACCATCTAGTGGCTAGCACATCACCATGTAGTGGCTAGCACAACACCATCTAATGGCTAGCACAACACCATCTAATGGCTAGCACAACACCATCTAGTGGCTAGCACATCACCATGTAGTGGCTAGCACATCACCATCTAGTGGCTAGCACATCACCATCTAGTGGCTAGCACATCACCATGTAGTGGCTAGCACATCACCATCTAGTGGCTAGCACAGCACCATCTAGTGGCTAGCACAGCACCATCTAGTGGCTAGCATATCATCATCAACTTTAGCACCATCTAGTGGCTAGCACAGCACCATCAACTTTAGCACCATTTAGTGTCTAGCACAGCACCATCAACTTTAGCACCATTTAGTGTCTAGCACAGCACCATCAACTTTACCACCATTTAGTGTCTAGCACAGCACCATCAACTTTAGCACCATCTAGTGGCTAGCACAGCACCATCAACTTTAGCACCATTTAGTGGCTAGCACAGCACCATCAACTTTAGCACCATTTAGTGGCTAGCACAGCACCATCAACTTTAGCACCATTTAGTGGCTAGCACAGCACCATCAATTTTAGCACCATCTAGTGGCTAGCACAGCACCATCGACTTTAGCACCATTTAGTGGCTAGCACAGCACCATCAACTTTAGCACCATTTAGTGGCTAGCACAGCACCATCAACTTTAGCACCATTTAGTGGCTAGCACAGCACCATCAACTTTAGCACCATCTAGTGGCTAGCACATCATCATCTAGTGGCTAGCACATCATCATCTAGTGGCTAGCACAACACCATCATCTTTAGCACCATGTAGTGGCTAGCACATCACCATCTAGTGGCTAGCACACCACCATCTAGTGGCTAGCACAGCACCATTAACATCTAGGGGCTAGCACAACACCATCTAGTGTCTAGTACATCACCATATAGTGGCTAGCACATCACCATCTAGTGGCTAGCACAGCACCATTAACATCTAGAGGCTAGCACAACACCATCTAGTGGCTAGTACATCACCATGTAGTGGCTAGCACAGCACCATCTAGTGGCTAGCACAGCACCATCTAGTGGCTAGCACATCACCATCTAGTGGCTAGCACATCACCATCTAGTGGCTAGCACATCACCATGTAGTGGCTAGCACATCACCATCTAGTGGCTAGCACAGCACCATCTAGTGGCTAGCACAGCACCATCTAGTGGCTAGCACAGCATCATCTAGTGGCTAGCACATCACCATCTAGTGGCTAGCACAGCACCATCTAGTGGCTAGCACATCACCATCTAGTGGCTAGCACATCACCATGTAGTGGCTAGCACATCACCATGTAGTGGCTAGCACATCACCATCTAGTGGCTAGCACAGCACCATCTAGTGGCTAGCACAGCACCATCTAGTGGCTAGCACATCACCATCTAGTGGCTAGCACATCACCATCTAGTGGCTAGCACATCACCATCTAGTGGCTAGCACATCACCATCTAGTGGCTAGCACATCACCATCTAGTGGCTAGCACAGCACCATCTAGTGGCTAGCATATTACCATCTAGTGGCTAGCATATCATCATCAACTTTAGCACCATCTAGTGGCTAGCACATCACCATCTAGTGGCTAGCACATCACCATCTAGTGTCTAGCACAACACCATCTAGTGGCTACCACATCACCATCTAGTGGCTAGCACAACACTATCTAGTGGCTAGCACAACACCATCATCTTTAGCACCATCTAGTGGCTAGCACAACACCATCATCTTTAGCACCATCTAGTGGCTGGCATAACACCATCAAATTTAGCAGCAATTAGTGGCTAGTACATCACTACAAAATGGCTTTCACAATACCCACTATTGGCTACTTTGTCACTATTTAGTGGCTAGCTTTTTAATATCTCGTGGTTACCAGAGCACTATATATTGCACCAACCAGTGACTACCATAACACGATCTTATGGCTACCGTAGCACCAACCAATGGCTACCACATCACCAACTAGTGGCTAGCATAGCACCAACCTGTCGTTAGGCCTACCATAGCACAAACTAAATGCAACCTCAACACCAACCACTGCAACCCATTACAGCATAATATTACCACGAACTACTGGCTACCCCTGTAGCAAATAAGTGGCTACCATGTGTGTGTTAGGTGGAGGGGTCATGCAAACACAGTTAACAGGACACTACTATTCATATTAAAGGTGGAGTAGAGTTATTCAAATCAAGAAGACTTTGTACCTTTAAGAGACTCATTCGTTGCATCATTTCAGACTATCTTCAGTACTCTCCTTTCACAGCTTTGAAACCCATCTGTTATGGTTTGGTTTAAGAAGAATGTGATGGATATAATTTCCCTTGGATTATCGCATAAGTAATCTATGGTTAAAGGCGAGCTGGTTAACAGTTTTCTAATGACGTTCTGTCGCTGTGAATCTCCCTACTCAAATATCTTACTGAAAAAATCGATAGCTGTTGATTGATTTTTATTTATTAATCCGTTTGATGCGTATGAGTACTAGGCGAAATGTAGGACTATGAAAGTGAGTTTGTGTGTGTAAGTGTTTAGTGCGGTGTGTCTGTGTGGCTATTATTGGATAAGAAGTGTGTGTGTGTGTGTGTACTAATATTCTGCTTCTGTGGGAGAAAGCGTGTTGTGTTGAGTGTGTGTGTGACTGTTTTTGGACTATGATAAGATGTGTGTGTGTGTTTGCATATGCTGTTTAACTTACATGTGTGTGTGTTGTGTTGTTTCTGTGTGACAGAAAATGTGTGTGTGTGTTGAAATGATTTTTCGCTAGAGCTTAATAATGTGTTAGTGTGTGTGTGTGTGTTTATTTAAATGTGTGTGTGTACGAGCGGGATCGTGGCTGTGTGTACATGTATGTGTGAACGTGTTTATGTGTGTGTGTGTGCATGTATTTGAGTATACATGTGTGTAATGTAACTGTATATATTTGTGCACATATATGTATGTTTGCACGTATGTATATATGTATGCATGCCTGTCCAGCTTTACGATGGATAAGTGAACAACTCGGATGCTGCGCATGTCACAAAAAGATATAGGAGAGGGGGGGAGGTGGAGGAGGAAGAAACTCACCACCAAAGGGACAGAATAAAAATCAATATTGCCAGGATTTTTTCCCCTTGTGAACGGGATTACTACGAAGCTCTGCGGCGAAGGATGTCGGAAGTTGCCAGTTAAATACCCTCGGTCTCTTCCCCCCACATCCCCCATCCCCCAACAATATTTTATACCTTTGCGATAATTGTTTACACTTTGCTTTTAATCTGCGTGTTTCTCTCCACGCATGCGCAACAGCACCGTCCAAAAACATAACATCACAAAAACAATTTTCCTTCCCCCCCCCCTCTTCCCTCTAGTTCAACAGCAGTGCTACAGATACCTTTAATGGTCTCTTTTGTTTCGTCCCATAAGCCAAAACAACGCTGTTTTATCTTTTACATTCAGCGCAGGAATCGATTATGCATTTTTTTTTTCATAATATCGTACTAGAACGGAGACGCTTGTTTGAATTGATGATTTTCGTTTTGCTCGCGGACCGATGCCAAACACTAATCGATATTGTTCTGGAAGAGTTGATGAAGCAAAAGGAAAACACCCTCCCCCCCCCCCCCGTCCTTCCAACCCCCTTTACCCCTTCCCAAAAAAAAATTGGCTACACATTTTTCTAGAGTTAATGCAAGATTTGATGAAATCGTTCCTAGTTATCTTTTGCGGGTGGGTTTTTTTTTTATGTTCTGTATTCATCGGTTCTTTTAGGTTATCGGTTGTCGTTTGAAGTGTTTGTCTACGTTTCAGAACTGTTAACGTTTCTGTACATAGTTTTGCTTACAGCATTAACCTACAAACGTTATGTGTTTTATAGAACCGTGTTGTACTCAAACGATATATATATATATATATATATATATATATATATATATATATATATATATATATATATATGGAAGTTTTTATCAAGCATAATTTAAAATGTACTTTAAACTGTATACAATTTTTTGAATGTTTATAGAACAATGTAAACTTTACAAGGAAGATGACATTTGCACCATAAAAAAATGTCCCACTTTATTCCCTTTATACAACCGTCTAAGGGAAATGTATCTATCCTGGAAATATCCCCCCAAAATTATCTTTCCCCCATCTTTTTGTTTCCTCAGTCTTTGAGCACAGTAGCCGTAATCCCCGTTCTTCTAAAGACATACATCAAAGAGTTATTGCCCTTATGGTACCGGGTGTCAGGTTTTCCTCATGCCACCCAGCAGAGATACCCGGAGCAGATAAAAAACAATTATGATTGACATTTATTGGGATTAAAATCGCCATGACATCGGCTTAGCGAACAGCGGATTAGCCGTATCGGTTTACGTTAGGGTTTTACTGGTTATCTTTGAAAGCCTGGCGACGATCTGGTTTTAATTATCTTACGCTTACACGCGCATACACGCACGACCACGCGCATACACGCACTCATACACAAACACTTACACGCATATACACTGACACACATTTACGCGTACATACACATATGATCATAAACATGCACCTACACGCACTCATACAAACACTTACACGCATACACACTGACACACACATTTACGCGTACATACACATATGATCATAAACACACACCTACACGAATACTCACACACACACTTAAACGTATGTAGACATACACATATACTCACCTACACACATGAAACGAGGATTTATTGACTCACACATAAACCATTTTCTATGTACGGTAAAAAAACGTGAAATCCTCATCTTATTGTCTGCTCGCGTATACACTGTGTATCTAGTTTTATACGTTTGTGTAGAATCTACAAAATGAGAATAAGTAAAGAGCAAGACTGTCATTAAAATAACAAGGAAACGTAACTAAACGAAAAGTGGCGACCATTTTTGGTAGACATCTTTACCAAGGTCACGGCAAAAACAAAAGTAGGGCATGTGACACCCCAATTAAAGTCGTATTCACCATTTATGTGAAGTGTTGTGACATCCTAGGCGAGAGGTTTTAAAAATCAACTTAAACTGTTTAGGATTATCCACAGATTGGGTTTTTTAGACCTCAAATTTCTCTATCTCTCCTCTCTATCTCGCTTACTCACAACACTCTACCTCTCTATCTCTATCTATCTCCCCATCCTCTGTTTCCGCCATCCTCCTAACTCCCTTACTCTCTATCTCTTAAAAGCTAATTCTCCATCTCTCCATCGCTCTATCTATCCTTCTCTCCGTCTCTCTATCTTTCAATAAATAACAAGCACAAACAATGCTCTTAACAGACAAACCACACTTGGATAAAGAAATTGATAACGTGTCTTTCTCTCGCCCGTACTTCCGACCGCTATACCCACACCATCTCTATAAAACTCAATTACTACCTCATTGTATTAAACAAAACAGCTAAAAAACACGATTTTTATTTTATAGTCTAGCAGAAAACTGGTTACATTTTGACCAAATTACTGGCGAATTCCTACAAGCACGCGCGCTTCCGTACCTTCCTTTAGTCCATGGTGAGTAACCAAACGATTGGTCGCGGCCATTGTGGGATGAAAAAAACTATTGGACTGTGGAGGTGTGGGGGAGGGGAGAAACGTTTTTCGCTGAATACGTTGTCTCTTTCTGTTGTGATGGTGGTTACACAATCATCGCGTCATCGCCTCGGCGACAGCTACAGGGGTAAAGTGTGTCTGAGATTAATATTACAGGGGTAAAGTGTGTCTCAGATTATTATTACAGGGGTAAAGTGTGTCTGAGATTAATATTACAGGGGTAAAGTGTGTCTCAGATTATTATTACAGGGGTAAAGTGTGCCTTAGATTAATATTACAGGGGCCATAGTGTGTCTCAAATTAATATTACAGGTGCCATAGTGTGTCTCAAATTAATATTACAGGGGCCATAGTGTGTCTCAGATTAATATTACAGGGGTAAAGTGTGCCTTAGGTTAATATTACAGGGGCCATAGTGTGTCTCAAATTAATATTACAGGGGCCATAGTGTGTCTCAGATTAATATTACAGGGGTAAAGTGTGTCTCAAATTAATATTACAGGGGTAAAGTGTGTCTCAGATTAATATTACAGGGGTAAAGTGTGTCTGAGATTAATATTACAGGGGCCATAGTGTGTCTCAGATTAATATTACAGGGGTAAAGTGTGTCTGAGATTAATATTACAGGGACATAGAGTGTCGCATATTAATATTACAGGGACATATAGTATCTCATATTAAATACAGGGGCCATAGTGTGTCTCAGATTAATAGTCTCAGATTAATATTACAGGGGCCATAGTGTGTCTGAGATTAATATTACAGGGGCCATAGTGTGTCTGAGATTAATATTACAGGGGTCAAAGTGTGTCTCAGATTAATATTACAGGGGTCAAAGTGTGTCTTAGATTAATATGAAAAATAATTGCGTGTCGGCAGAATAGGAGGGGCGGTTCTGTGAAATCATTTTCAAATAACTTACTTTCAAAAAACTGTATGAATCTATTTGTATAAATATATACATGTATATATACACATATAAATATAAAAATATATATATATATATATATATATATATATATATATATATATATATATATATATATATATATATATATATATATATATATATGAAAACTGCTTATCCATCCTTCCTATTTAGTGATTGGCTGTTAGTCCTAGAAGCTATTAAGATAATATAGTTATGTCGGTTCACAATGACACCAATCAATAATTCTTAATAATAATAATAATACTTATCTCGCTGGAAATGCGACTTACTAGCAGAAGTCTTATAAAATAAAATATTTAGATAATTCTGGCGAACTTTATTTTATTTATTATTTATTTCTTGATCCGTTGTATTTTGTGGTAATTAATCTAAAATCATACCTTTATTATTTAAACCTTAGCAATCGATAAATTTGAAAAGGTCTAAAACCGTTCTTGTAATATTTCCAGATTTTATCGTTCTATATTTTTGTTTGTCTGTAAAAAAAAAATCTGTTACAAATCAATCATCGTTTCCAAACAGACGAATCAGATTTTTCCAATTTTTTTTTTCAAATGTCTTTTTGACCTTTATGTTATTTTTCTGTAACTCTACTTCAACATCAACAATAAAAACAAAAATAATATTTTATATATATTTTTATAAACTGTACTTTCCTATACTTTATAACACACTAAACAATTATACACCCTAAATATATTGCCCCATAACCAGTGGTATAAAAAAACGCAATCGTAAGCTAGATTTAATAGCCGAGAAATAAAATCAAAATACTAACCATAAACCAAATGCCAATTCGGCATGTCTGAAAAAAATAACGACCTAGTTTACGATTGTTTGCCAGTTAAAACTTTGTTTTATTGAACTGGTGAATTTAGAAAAGGTTAGATGTCATTGCTTGGGATTAAGGCGAGGTAAAAGACAATACTTGTGAGAGGAGTGGTGGGTGGGGGTGAAAATAACGACCAAATTTAAATTAATAAAAAATCTTTAATTTGACCTTGATAATGGAAAAGTACAAAGTAAAGTTTTGTTTTGCAAATATTTTTTTTTACAAGGCATAAATATTTTGCTTATAAAAACTTCGTTTAGTTGTGTTTGCGTACAACTCATCAAATACGTCATCTTTTTTTTTCCTTTCAGCTTAGACTGGGCTTTATTTAATCCTCTTTAGCGTTGAATAAGGTCACGATATTTTATTGTGTTTCTGATTGATGGATGTCGTTCATAGTATGCCACATCATGTAGCACACGTGTCAGCTTGTATGACGTCTTAGCTCGGGGTAAGGTGTCGGACTAATTGTTATCATCAAAAAGTTTTGTCCGTCTGGCATTTGGGGGGAGGGGGGTGGAGATGGGACGGCGTGGCCTGGCGGTAAAGTGCTAGACCTGAAAGTCTCGAGTTCGAATCCTCTTTTTGGGATGACTGTTTCAAACCCCTTTTGGGATCTCTGTGTCGAACCCTTTTTGGGATCTCTAGGTCAAACCCTTTTTGGGATGACTGTTTCAAACCCCTTTTTACGATCTCTGTGTCGAACCCTTTTTTGGGATCTCTTTGTCGAACCTTGTTTATGATTGCTGTGTCGAACCTGTTTAGGATTTCTGTGTCGAACCCTTTTTGGGATCTCTTTGTCGAACCCTTTTTGGGATTACTGTGTCGAACCCTTTTTGGGATCTCTTTGTCGAACCCTTTTTGGGTTTACTGTGTCGAACCCTTTTTGAGATCTCTATGTCGAACCCTTTTTGGGTTTACTGTGTCGAACCCCTTTTGGGATTGCTATGTCGAACCACTTTTGATATATCAGTGTCGAACCCTTTTTGGGATCTCTGTGTCGATCCCTTTTTGGGATCTCTGCGTCGAACCCAGAGTTTCTTCCAGGCATCTCTTCGGGGGGGCTGGAAGAAACACTGGTCGAACCCTTATTCGGGATCTATGCATCGAACCCTTTTTTGGGATCTCTGTATCTAACCCTTGTCGCGGGTTCCAACATGTAACCTTACAGAATGTTTACAAACTCCCCGTCGTACTTTTAACCTTGGACGCTCTACCAATTTAAGACAACTCACCTTCGTGATTTACACTATCTTCGCGCACGACCTTGACCCATGACCTTCTTCCCATGCCATCAAGGCATCGACGGCAGCAGCCAGCACGTGACATGACCTTTGACATTTACCTGTCACGACCTCGCGTGCTCTGCCGTATCGTGGCCCCCGTGTATTGACTTACCATTAGACGGCATGTATGCATGTCTTAGTGAGCAAATGACGGCATTATGTCATCGTGTGCCGGGGAAAATCGAAGGGGAATTAGGGGACGAGCTACTTGATACTAATGTCTAGTGCTCTCTGTGTATATGTAACTATATTCAATGATACAACAAATATATTGATGTATATACATACATATATACAGGAAAATATATATGTAGACTAAATATACATATGAAAATATATATGTAGACTAAATGTATATGTTAAAATATGTATGTACACTATATATATATATATATATATATATATATATATATATATATATATATATATATATATATATATATATATATATATATATATATATATACAGATAACCGAAAAATCTTTACCTTCTCCTACCCCCTCCACACACACACACACACATACACACACATATAGCGAATTCATTAAATTTGGTTCTGTAAAAAAAAAAAGTATGAAAATATTCTACATTTTGAGCACACTCTATCTCCCGTAGTTTCCCACCCCCACCCCCTTTTCAACTACCGCAATTGTTACAAAGCCGGCGCGACCTAGTGTCCGGATTCCATTTCCGGTGCCGATCTAGTTATCCGTCTACGGATTATTTTTTTTTTCACTGGTAAAAAACCATTACCCGTGCTTGAACGGGGTTTGGAGAATTATTGCTAATGACTGGTTAAATAAAGAGAAATTAATGGCACTGTTCTCTTAATTGACCCTCCCCCCAACACACACACACAAAGAATTGATCTCTTGACCACATGTAGTTGACATGACGATATATAGACTTACCGTTACGATCGTTAAACTTGACATTAAAATATAGAGACTTAGTATTACGATATATTTATACCACGATTCATAGATTTGACATTAAAATATAAAGACTTAATATTACGATATATTTATATCACGATTTATAGACTTCACATTAAAATATAGAGACTTAATATTACGATATATTCATATCACGATTCATAGACTTGACATTAAGGTACATAGACTCGACATTATGCAAGACATAATGATACATCATTTTAGCAGCGCTCCGGCTGGTAAACTTGATACCATAACGACTTGACATATCAGCTTGATATCAGAACAACAGCCAGACTTGACATCTAAATGACACAGGTAAATTTGATACCTTAGCTACTTGAGATATCAGATATAAACTAGATATCAGATCAAAAGCAAGACTTTGACATCTAAATGACACCCCGAATGACAGATGAACACAGCGGATGTCTATGGATAGTGTAGTCTACTTTTTATTATGTTGAAATTTCGACCTGACTCGGCGATTTATTAGGTGACGGGGTGCCTAGTGGTAGAGAGCTAGTCTGATAACCCGTAAGTCTCGAGTTTGAATCCGGGTTCAAGTCAGTAGACCGTCCCTGAATCCACCCAACTCTAATGGGTACCTAAACTCAGGTTAGGTAAAGTAAAGGCGGCTGGGCAAAGTACTGACCACACTATCTCTTCATATACCGAGGTCACAGAAACAGGTGAACTCTACTTCACTTGCCCCATGGACCGTCAGGTTTAGAAGGGGAACTTTACTTTTGGCGATTTATTTGTATTTTAAAAATATAAAAAAAAAAATTTTAATTCTATAATAATGTTATAAAAACTTTAAAATTCTTTTTTTTTAAAAAGTACTGTCGTTAGCACACTTGATTGTTCAGAAATAAAAAAATTAGTAAATTAAATTTCTTCTCTGCAATGAAAAAAAGGCACCTCTTGGATGTATGTGCATGTTGTAAAGAAGCCAGAGTTAAACCTTAAGGCAACGTCGCGTTTCCGCTGGGTTTTCCCGCTTGTTATCGGGGATTACCGTCGGATTATCGGGACGTTAAGTTCGAAACATTCTTAAGATATCGGAGCGCTGGGGTGGGCACGGATTGAAACAAGAGGCCAAGGAACTATAACACTGTCCGTGGCTGGGGGGGGGGGGGGGGAGGGAAGGGATCAAGGGTAAACATATCGTAGGTCTTGCTCGTCCGTGGACGTCTGAGTGACGTATGAATTGTACGTCTTACAAAAGCTGATGAAAATAAAAGTACTCTTGAAAACCCCGCCCCCCACCTACTCAAATAATCATGTTTTGTTTTTCATGAAAATACAGTTATGGTCACTCATACAGCGTATTACTACTTTACTACTTTTATGTCTGTTTTATGATATTTTTTTTTGTTTTGTTCGTTTTTGATACTTATCTGTCAGTCTTGTGATTCTGGCACCAGTGTTTCTTCCAGGCATCTCTTCTACCTCCCCCCCACCCCACCCGAACGAAATGGAAAATATATACTTTTAACAGTGTCCGCCACCCCTCCCCCACCCCCCACCCCCCCCCCCCCCCGGAGAAAAAATTCTGGAAGAAACACTGTCTGGCACTACATTAGGACGTCATATTTGGATAGTCATTCATGACGTCAATCACGTAATGACGTTCATATTATGACGCCAATGTTAGGAGTTCTGTTAGAGGCAATCTGTATTTTAACTTGGACTTATATCTAGCATAGCTATACATGTGTGATTTTTATCAATCTCAACAATCACTGCACATATTTTGACTCAAACACTTGCAGTAATCGTTACACAAAGTTTTATACAAAGTCTTACTCTCTCAACAATCATTACACATATTTTGATTCCGAGATTTGCAGTAATCATTACACAAAGTTTCATGCAAGGTTTTACTCAAAGTCTAGCGATGTCATCAATTATTACTCAAAGTTTTATACAAAGTCTTACTCTCTCAACAATCATTACATACATTTTGATTCAGAGATTTACAGTAATCATTACACAAAGTTTTAAGCAAGGTTTTTCTCAAAATCTATCTATGTCATCAATTATTACTCAAAGTTTTATACAAAGTCTTACTCTCTCAACAATGATTTCTCAAATTTTGACTCAAAGACTTACAGTAATCAATCCTTACACAAAGTTTTACTCAAAGTCTTGATTCGTCGTCAATCATTACCGAAGTTTTAAACAAACTTTTACTTAAAGTCTTAATCTCTAATCCATCATTGCACAAAGTTATACTCAAAATCTTACACAAAGTCTTGCTCTCTGATCAACCGTTACATAAAGTTAACACAGTTATACTCAAAGTTGTGCATAAAGTCTTACTTCTATTATCAATCGTTACACAAAGTTGTACACATTTTGTTTTCTCTTATCAACGTTTACACAAAGTTGTACACAAAGTTGTACACAAAGTCTTTTCAACCGTTACACAGAGCTGTACATAAAGTCTTGCTCTCTTATCAACCTTTACACAAAGTTGTACACAAAGTCTTTTCAACCTTTACACAAAGTTGTACACAAAGTCTTTTCAACCTTTACACAAAGTTGTACATAAAGTCTTGCTCTCTTATTAACCATTACACAAAGTTGTACACAAAGTCTTTTCAACCTTTACACAAAGTTGTACATAAAGTCTTGCTCTCTTATTAACCGTTACACAAAGTTGTACACAAAGTCTTTTCAACCTTTACACAAAGTTGTACATAAAGTCTTGCTCTCTTATTAACCGTTACACAAAGTTGTACACTTACATTGTCTTCTGGATACGCCTCAGCATCTTTAAGTATTCCTGGTATTTTTGGTGTGTAAGGATGGGGAACCTGTGGGATGGGGGTAAGGGGGTGGGGGACAGACTCGAACAAGCGTTGTCCACCCTTTTATTCAAATTGGCCAGCGAGTGTGCACTCAGCTCAAATTGTCGCCCCTGTAATCAATTTTTGGACTCGCCCAATCAAACGCTGGCGCTGCACGTGAAATATCGCGCCCTCTGGGACCACAAGCTTACGTCTGCTGTTAGAAGGAAGGTTCCAGATCGGAAGCCACAATCTCTCTTTGTTTTTATTTGATGGAAGCGGACCGCTGGCGAGGGGGGAGTGGATCACTTACATTTTCGGATGAATAATTGAAAACATTTAACTGGGTGAATACGGTAGTGGCGACCTTGAAGTTTAAGATTGAATACAGTCACTGAACAAATACGGTAATAGTGACCTTGATGTTCAGTTATACGCCGCTTGAGTGAACAGGCTTTTAGTAGCGACTTATGTGAAAGATCTTGTTTAGTTTATTATGTCTTTTGTCTTTTGAGATCAAATTAAGTAAAATATTGAATAGATTACAATCACAATGAGTTGACTGATATTACTTGTATGAGATTTTTAAAATAATTTTTCTCTTATACTAATAGTTTTGTGATTTGGAACCCGGTTTCACTTTTCAATTTAAAAAATATTACATAAATTTTAGATTCGTTTTTAATAGGGTTAGATAGTGGGTCAAATGAGGATTTGATTATAGGTTGACTTGACTTTAATGAAATCTATGAAGCCCCTATAACCAAATGGCTGAAGGCAGTGGCGGATTAAGGGGGGTGCTGAGGGGGCTGCAGCCAGGGGCCCCCGATTTTTAGGGGCCCCCAAATTTCCTTTTTTAAACATAGTAAATTTCCCTTTAAAGTGAAATATTTGGGGTTTTTTGTTTTTTTTTTACTATAAAAGCCAATGTTTTCATATTTGAATCCCAAGTTTATTACAAATTTTGTTCAAAATATCAAACTTGAGCACACACTTTAGTATAAATACCAGCTCGGACAGCGTTCGCTTATGACATTAAATTGGATTACTTTTAGAGTTAAAAACACAAACAGCGGTCGAATTCTGACCCATTAATGACATGAATCTGGTGTGAACACTCTATGATTTAAACTTTTAAAACCATTATAGGCCTTTACTTTTAGTGAATATCGTGTGTAGAGGCTAGGGATGGCAGTCTTTAAATGGACGCCTTTGGAAATCCAACTTTTTGTGCGCCTCATAAATGGATGACACCTAAGAGGATGGATGTTTTTTTTTTACGCTCATGTCGTGCTTACTGTTTTAAGTTGGGCCTAGTTTAACCTCCGAATGTTATTAATAATTTCCCACATAGAGTGGTTTGAAATTCTCTTTTTTTCTTTTTGAGTCTGCAAGCAAACAAGTGCCAATAGTCTTTATCGTCTGTTCTATAACGACATTATAATATTCTCATGGATATTTATATTTGTTCAATATTAGTCTGCATTTCCAGCTTTCTC
>NW_026732910.1:132500-135000 GCF_028476545.2 Physella acuta
ACCTGGTAACTCACGGGCTAGCAATCGTATGCTCTCTCACTCGACCACTCGGTCTTCTCTGCGTGATGTTAAAATATACCTTAAATTGTAACCCTAGGGTCGGCCTGGTGGGTAAAGCTCATGGTTCGAACCCCCCTTGCCGATGAGGTTCGTTAGCTGGGGACAGCCACTCTTCTAGGAGAGACAACTCCAAAATCAAACAAATGCTGCCTTGTAGTTTGTTCTTGGTTGGACAAAGGCTACGGAAGGAAATCCAAAAAGAAAAGCAGGCTCAAATCGGAGTCAACGCCCCATAGAGTGCACAACACGTTGACACGTAATACTTAATTGTGTTGGGGGAAATCTCTTCTGACATTACAATTACGAACGACGAATAAGAATTAACTCTAATGGTTTGTTTGGTCGAGAAATAGAGCGTACGACTGCTAAACAGAACATCTCGAGTTCTGATACCGGGTTCGAGTCCTGCTTCACCCGCCCCATGGACTTTAACTTACCTCACATCTACACTAACTCTAAACCTAATGCTAAACCATATCCTTAAGCCAACCACAGTCCAACTCGACAGTTGCCCTAATTCTGAGTCCCCTACTGCTCGTTATTCAAAGCGACGGTCAATGGAAGATCAGCAATGACGTAGGACTTGGGTGGTTGCTGTTTGTGTGAGTGCTGCGGGTGAGGGAGTTGTCGAGCACAACTGATTGGTCACGTGACCCCCCCCCCCATCCTTAATTCAGCTCCCCCCCCCCCCCACCCCCAATCAGTAAACCTTGATGTCACCACCACGACATTGCACCTCGCCTATTGAGACACTCCACCAACCCCAGCAACCCACCAGCAACCCACCAGCAACCCACCAGCAACCCAACCTCTGGTGTGAACACCTCCGTAAGCTAAAGGGAAACAACTAAATAAATAACGTGTCGAGTGACAGGCTGAGACAGGGGAGGGGAGGTGGTGCGGGGAGGGGGTTGTAAGCACCTCCGTCATTCCCCCCCCCCCCCCTCTTTCATTTATTTTTTCCCCCTTTTTTCCTGTCGTCAACCTCAGCCAAACGAATAATTTTTCTTATCCTGTTTCAAGAAGACGGCGGCGACCTGATCGGCCCGACGTTTGAGTTCATGGTCGTACATAGCAGACGTGATGTGCTTGTTGGTTTTATCGAACTACAGGTGGGGGGAGGGGGGATAGGGGCTGGGATAAAATAAATGACCAGCTGCGTGGGAGGTCTGGTGGGGAGGGGTAGAAGGTTTGGAGGGGCGATCAAGTTGCTGACTAAGTCTTTTCATTTCAAGACATTTCAAAATGTGTTTTTAGTGAATAGTTTGTAAGGGGAGAGAACTTCGTGTTTTGTTTTTTTTTAAATATTTGATAGATGCTTTTTGTTGTTTTTTTTTTCGTATTTAGATGTTTAAAATGAAATGGAATTTCTAAGTAAAAAAAAAACTGGAGATAGAGAAAATAAAAATGTCTGATATAGAAAAGTAGTACGAAACAATTGTAACATCCCCGGCTAAAATGTAGCGAACATGACGTGACATCGAAAAAATTTTAGTATGACACTCAGGTTATTGTATATAGAGACAGCTCGGGAACCGAACTCGCGAGCTCCGTGTTTGTAGGCGTAAGTTCTACCTCTAGACCACGCATCTCCCTATGTACTACTGGCACTGCAACACTCAATGTCACGTGACAATCTCAACTGTTGTCACAGCTGCTATGCAGACGACACTCATTTTCTTTTTTAAAAGTAGAATACAATTATTTCTATACAAATTTAAACGCAGTTTTATTTTCCTTCTTTCGTGAAAAGTTCTAACGTATCAAGTTAATATAATTACTACTTGCATATAATTGCCCTTACTTCAACAATAATTCGTGGAGTATCTTTCTTTTTTTTTCTGTTTTTTTTAAACGCCCCCCCCACCCCCCTCCCCTTTTTTTCCCAAATATATTTTTACATCGATTTTTTTTAACTGCCTGTGTTTGTTACCGAAACCTCCAAGTGAATATTTTAATAGCTGTCATTATCTCCCTTGTGAGGTCGGTGCTATTATTACACCGAATCTGTTCGCACAATGGAACAATTTCCGACTGACGCGAAACGCGCCGGGATTTCTCACTTGGGTTGAAAGTTTTCGCGCGCTCTGCTAGACGTCTGCTGCTAGATGGCCTGGGCACTTTATTTTTGGATTTTTTATTTTTATTTTCTACATTAGTATTTTTTTTGTTGCTTTTTTTTATTATTTTTTATCATAAATATTTTTTTTAATGTTCACTATTTACTAATGTTCATATTATGATTAATATATAATTGTTTTTATTTTTAAATTATTTAAATTATTATCTTTTTTATTATTATATTGTAACCGTTTTTGTCAGTGAAGTTGTAAGGCTATAAAAATATTTCTGAGTAAATTATGGACAAGAATGTTCTCTTAAAGTCATCGGCAGCATTACATGAGGGGTCATCCAAAATAACGTCAGGTTTATTTGGGAA
>NW_026732910.1:142500-153029 GCF_028476545.2 Physella acuta
TCAAATTGTTTAAAATGCTACACTATAATTAGTCCATGTCCCTATGTTTTGAGTACATTTTATAAACAATTTTCATTTTTTGTCAGAAAGTAAAGAACTATTTTTTAAACTGGTACTTGGCATATGAAGGGTTGGTGTGGTCAGCACGCTTTTACTTTCCCTTACGTATGTCAGGTATCCATCAGAGCTGGGTGGACTCAGGGACATCCGAACTCGAAACGTACGGGTTAGCAGTCGAACGCTCTATCATTCGGCCACACCGTTCCATTAATTATTTTTTTTACAGAAGTTCTGTAATAATATGTACACAAGTTCCACTAAATATATGTCTCAATTTGGTTAAAAAGTTCTCTAGTTCCGTCACTTCAGTCAAACATTCCTTATGGTGCTTAATGTTCCGTAACAATTCGCGAAACAAGTTCTCCTAATAACAGAACAAGTAATAGCTTGAATTCTCCATATTGTATTAATAGGTGGCTAAAATTTCGACCTACAGCTAGGAAGAAACAAGATCGCGGCACTACATTTAAGGGGAGCATAGAATTAAAAATAAACAAATCGGCGTCAACAGGACTTTATAATGCAAGGGATTATTGCTCCACTAGAGGGGAGATTACTCCTTATTTTCTAGGTGTTTTATTACGGGTTATCAAACGCAAAGTTTAATATGGAAGATATCGAATTCGAGAACCCGTAATCAAGATGGATGGCAGCCTCTTTAATTGAATTAGCCCATGCGGTGGGTTGAAAAGTGTTGAAAGTGTTGTGTTGGGATCATGGGATGTTGTATACATTTCAACGATTTATCTCAAAAGGTTTTTTTCCTCGCGAGAGTTCACGAAAATACGAGATTTAGCCGGTGAGATATGAGTCACCAATGACATTCTTGGTGAATGTTTCACATCTTTAAAAAAAAAATTCGTTCATCGCTAAAGGTATATGTCAGGGGCGCGTGTATTGGGGTATGATCCCCTTGGGGGAGGGGGTGTTGAGGTGGAGAGGGGGGTAATTTCTAGGTCAACATTCCAGTCAAGACGTGGTAGTCAGCGGTCACGTGTCACGTGTCTACTATCTTTATTGACTCTGGCACTTATTTGACGGCCGGGAAATTGTTGCCCCTTGACTGGCGGCCACTGCGGGGTCAGGTTTCGAACCCGCTCTTTTGTTGGGAGTGCAAGGTCGTTTTTTACTACTCTTTAATTTGTCGTCTGCTGTTTTAGGTTGTTTGTTGTTCTTGTTTTTATTTTGTATTTTTTTGCGATTTATTTTGTCGTGTTTCTATAGATTATTTTTTACATGTTAAAAGCTATACATGAATAACTGAGAGTGAAGAGTTTTAATCTTTATGGAGAATCCGCATAGGCTCTCTGAGAGAAGTCCAACTATATCACTACACGCTAATACATAAAACCATCCCCTACGCATATAGAACGGATACCAGCTATATCAAACTACGTATATGATTTTATGCAATGCAATCTTTGTCGCATATTTCTGAGAGTATAAAAATGTTACTGGTAGTATTTAAAAATTGCTCAGTTCTTCGATTATGAAACGTCAAAACCGAGGCGTATTTTGTGAAGTCTTTAGTCGATTCTGAAGGAATTGTGTGGTCAGCACTACGCCCAGCCGCCTTTAGTTTACCTAACGTGAGTCAGGTACCCATAACAGCTGAGTGGACCAGTGTATTATGTCGATAAAAATTAAAATTCGCCTCTCCCAACCAAATAACCTACACTGTAAAAATATAGCCTCCAGCCCTATTTACATTATCAAAATCGTCCATGTATTAAAAATAATAGTATGTTGTTATACTAGTGTGAATAGTAAAATGCATTTATATCTACCTAAAACAACATATTCAACGTTTTAAATAGGCTAAGTATTTTCCTTACCAGTGTGAATATTAAAGTGCCTACAGTGCTACAATATGTAAACAGTTAACTTTTATTGACCCTAAACATTTGGCGGCTTAAGGGCAGTAAATCGTCCTCGGCTTGAGAAGTCAAGGACCATAAATCTCACTATTACGTAAAAATAACATGTCGTCGCGTACCTTATACCGCAGACGAAGGCGGTAGTTCACTGCAATATGGGACTTTATTATGGCTAAATTTAGATGATAATACGCCGATAAGAGCCCTTAACATCTTGATATAAGGGTAATTGCTTTAGGATTTGTTAGGTTTGGTTTTTATATGCCGCACTGAAGGTATGCAGAATTACATGTACACTCGTGTCGTTATTATTGTATATATATATATATATATATATATATATATATATATATATATATATATATATATATATATATATATATATATATATATATATATATATATATATATATATATATATATATATATATATATATATATATATATATATATATGAGGATGGAAATGAAAAACATAAAGGGCTGAAACATTGTTAACATAATACCTTAAAGTAATAATAATAATAATGATAAAATAATGTAATCTACCTCGAGTTACGATCCATTGGTGAAAGTAAATAGCTGACAATAATATAACGATTTCAGCGTTTAGAAGGTTCGGTACACCTTTGTGTGTATAGGGGGAGGGAGAGGGGGGGGGTCAAGTGTGGATTTCTGCTATAGACATAGGGGGTTTTTTCTAATATAAAACAAGCATACAGTAAAACTTTCTCTCGAACCTGGCGGTCCATGGGGAAAATGAAGTAGAGTTTACCTGTTTCTGTGAACCCCGAATATGAAGGGACAGTGTGGTCAGCACCCTGCCCAGCCGCTTCTACACTCACTAAGTCAGGTACTCATCAGAACTGAGTGGACACAGGGGCGTGTTCCGACTCTAGCCACGGATCCGAACTATTTTTAACAACAATACCTCACCTTTTATTTCTAAAACCATTGGTCTCTCATCTTTAGTATAAGTGAGAAAGCTATACATTAATGCTTTATTTTAAAATCATTTCAATTTATTTTTCTTACCATAAAATCATTTCAATTTTAATAAACGTTTGAAAATGCTAATTTAAAATTGGCAAACTTGTTGATGTATACCATAACACACACACAAAAACACCAAGCGTACCAAGATTTGAAAACATCATAGAATAATTTCCAGCGCCCCCCCCCCCCCCCAAAGGAAAAATGGTACTAAAATTACTCGCGTGCTTGTAAGTACATATCCCCTATAAGCCTGTCGGATTTTATCGGGTCGTGCCTCATAGATATTGGCAAATAAATTCTGCGCGCATTTCTCCGTGTCTCCCACCATTGACAGCCAACAAGCACGATAGGGCAGGTTGAGTTGTCCCCCCTCTCCCACAGTTATGTCCCTCATATATCAATATGGCCATCAAAGTCAGGGCGCAAGTGTGTGTGGGGGGAGGGGGGGGTGTGTGAGGTGGGCTCGTACAAGATTGTCGGAAGAAAAAGGGGATGGGGGAGGCTTTTGTAGTGCTAGTTGTCGTTGGTTGAGGTGTTGTTATTGTTTAAAGAGTTGATAAGAATATTAACAATAACACTAACAAGATTATGAATAGGAAAATAAGTGGATATATATTTGGAATAGAACACGAACAAGAACATTTACATTATATATATATATAAAATTATGGATGACACACACTCATATATATATATATATATATATATATATATATATATATATATATATATATATATATATATATATATATATATATATATATATATATTCAAAGAATGTATTTATCGTACAGTTCTTGATTTAGAAATATATTCAACAGAAGGTTAAGTTATTATACAAGTTAGATGGTTAACATCTCTACCTTACAAAATCATACATTCCACCACCCCCACCCTTCCTACTTATCAATGTTCCCTTTATACCTCCGCAATGAACGAGGTCACTAAAGCTTAACACTTACTCCCCCTGTCCCCAATCCCCCACCACCACCACCACTACGTACATTCAGACGTGATTAATGCCATTTGTACAGCACATAAAAAAAGTTGTTCACAAAATCCGAATAATTGTCTAACACCTCGCAAGTGTTGAGGTATACAGGCATCTAAGATAACATTCTCATCAGAGGCGTCAAGGTATCCAGACCTGGTGATCTGTAAGGCAGATGAAGTGGAGTTGATCTATTTCTTTAATCTCAACATAGCGTGTGTGGTCAGCACTATGTTTAAATCTGATACTTCTTAGGCGTGACATTTATTTTTTATTTATTTTTATTTTTCATGCCCAGAACAGCTCTCCGTTAGTTGCACCCCCCACCACCTCGCCTCCCCCTAGCGACGCCACTGTATCAAAACTTGTAGTTATCCATTCAGTCATGTTCCGGTTTAACCATCCATCAGACTACATAAGCTGGGCATGAATCATTTTTTGTCCCCCCAGCCTGTTAGATATACAGATCAAATAAAAACAGCCACAATCGGGGGAGTATTTCAGCTAGTACACGACTCTCGTCAATTCTCGCTGACTCAGGGAATTTTTTTTTTAAATACCTGCTGCGCCGAGTCACGGGGAGTCATGTGCGACGCAATTAATCTGCCAAAAACATCAATGGGACGGCTTTAGGGGGGTTATCGGGGTCATATTTCGTCCCCTATAGCGGTTTTTTTTTTTAAAGACAACAAAAAAAAAACACTTTCGTCTCGACGTTGTTGTTTTGTTTTGTTTTTTTTATTTCACCCCTGCTAGATTAGCGTCCCTTGGCATCAGGTTCAGGCAATGATTCAGTCCTATGGTTGTGACGAAGGTTTTCTGACTCGCGGCTGTGGTTTTGTTTTGTAGACGACGGATTAGCGCTATCAAACAATGGGGGAATTTATTTTTTTTATACCTTCTTCGTTCAGACCGTGACAATTTTTTTTTAAAATGCCGGTCACCTGTAATTATATAGGCAGGGGAGCCGGTGGAGGGTGTTGCCGGCTGAGAGGATTTGGTGGCGGGTGGCTCACGGTGGGAATTCCCAACACCCTCAATTAGTTTGACTAGCGAAGCATGGCGAAAGTGGGGGTGTGTTGGGTTTTTTATTTTTTTTTTTATTTTATGGTCACTGTTTTGATGTAATAGTATTTGTATCTAAGGGATCGTTCATGAATGGCGCCACACTCCTTGGGTGGGGGGGAGGGGGAGGTTTTGGATTTTGGTGATGAAGTGGGATGGGGGCGTTCAGAAAGTATGACTAAACCTTTGTATTTTAGATTTACCTCGATACGCTTTTGAAGAAAAAAAAAGAGGTTGCTTGTCGCAAACGTGAGTACAGTTTCTTTAGCCTGAATCCACTGGAAGTACCATCTCTACAATAACTGACGTAAACGAATATACTAGAACAGGTCAGAGATGCCTGGAAACCTCTTGTCGGCGGCCTATGTCTCAGGAGGGGCCATCGGCTAACCTAGTCTGACGAATATACTAGAAATTTTAGGGGAGGTCATTCCCGCTTTACTCTAAAGAAATATCAAGCAAAATCTAGTTATTTTTATTTTTAAACTATAGCTTGTTTTGTATTTTTTAAAAACCTGGTTATTGGACGTCAGGAGAATATTTTATAACTTCAATAAGTGAAATTATTTCCAAGTTAAAAACTAGATTCGCTTTGTTTTGTTTTTAAAACCCTAGCTCATTTTGTGTTGAAATACGTGTCAATTAATGGACATCAGTAAAAGATTTTATAAGCTAAATTAACTAAATAAACCCAAATGTGGAAGTGATAAGGGGTCATCCATAAATGACGTCACACTCGTAGGGGGGAGGGGGGTCCGTAATTTTGTGACGATGTGTGATGAGGGGGAGGGGGGGGGGGTTTCAGATGTTGCGACGTCACATTTTTGCATTATAAAAAAGCAATGTTAGAAAACGAATTTTAGACGTTATTTTGCGTTTTAGATAACTGTTTTAATAAATTGTAATAGTTTAGACAAGATTTTGGAAAAATATCGATGTTTTCAAAAAAATCAACTGCGATTTTGAGGGGGGTTGTTGGTTGAGGTGTGACGTCATTTCAGGGGGGGTCTGACTTTTTGTGACGACGTGTGACAGAGGGGGGGGGGGGGGGGTAAAAATCGTCAAAAAAAGCGTGACGTCATTTATGGATGACCCCTAAACTAGATTCACTGGGGTAAAAAATTCACTTTTAGGTTAGTCCAGCAACCCAACTGGTACGGAAAAAAATCATTATTCACCGAACCACACCTAAGCCCGATACTTCGGTTGAAAACTTCTGCAATTAATAATTTAAACATGTCGTAATCTCAAGGTCTCTCCTGTTACCGATATGTAAAAAAAAACCTACTTTTGTTTTTAAAGCGCGCGTTTATGTCTTTGGAAAAACAGTTGAAAGCAGACATACTCAAAGTGTTTGGTATGTGTGGGGGGGGGGGGGGGACGTATCAGATAGTGAGGATGGTTTGTTCTGTCGTGTGTGATGGTTCGTTGGCTCCACCGTCACGGTGACATGACCAAGAAGGGCTGGTCACGGCTGAGTGAACGTGGGCAGTGGGTCAGGGTGAGCAGACCAATAAGGGCGTGGCTAGAACAAAAGATCGGGGGATGAGATTTAGTTTTTTTGATTGACATGTGAAACTCGTGGTCTGACATGTTGTGGCTGTGTTTGGAGTGGTTGCTATGGTGATGACGGTGTTTTTGTACAACAAATGTTAGCTAACGTTGCCGGCTGAACTGATGTGTACTGAATGATTTTGTAAACAAATGTATGTTAACGTTCCTCTCAACACTTTCCTCCCCTACTCTCTCTTCATCCCCACTCACGTGGAAACCTTGTGGAGCATAGGGACGCTACCACACCTCTCCAGCGTACTCGGCTTTTAGTCGATTCCTCTAAATAGGGCTGGTAAGTAGGCAGAGCCGGCGTTAGGGGGTGGCGAACGGGGCGGTCGCCATAGGCCCCGCGCTTGAAGGGGCCCCGCGCTTCAGCAATGTCATTGTTTTCTGAATTAGTTCGTAAACTTAAAAAAAATTGTTGCTGAATTCAATTGGGAAAAACTAAATGGTCGAATGCCGACGTTGCTGATTGTTATAACTGAGGCCACGGTTGATGTTGGTGAGTCCCACCTGAACTGGGACAGGCCGTAATTCGATACAAAAATAGTGTCACACTGTTAAAAGTATATATTTTCTATATAAATTATATAAATTTCATTTCGTTTTCGGGGGGTGGGGGTGGGGGGCTTGCCCCCCCCCCCCCCCCCCCCCGAAGAGATACCTGGAAGAAACTCTATATGTAGGCCGGTATAACAAAATTAACATTCAGTTGCGTGCAGGGGGTGGGAGGAGGACGACGAGGGGGGGGGGGCGTCTTAGGATCTATATCAGGCGGCATTAAACAGAGTGATTAATTTTTTTTTTTTTTATTCGAAGAAAGTTAAAACTGTTGTTATGTTGTGTCACCTTAAGGATTCACCCGTTCAATAATTAAGACAATAATGTTTTTGGTTTTAAAATATTATATGAATTCTAAACAAATTTTGAAGTCTATACTGTTTTGATACATCAGGCCGAGTTCGCTGTATTGTAAACTTTATTTTCCTAATTATTCGGCACGTGATTCAATTTTCTTAAGTGATTTGGTATGAATTACATAACTGTCAAAAGTGATTTAATATCTTAGCAAAGGATAAAAAACTACGAACATTGGGTTAATACATGGGAGAGATAAAAATCTGTTAGTATAGTGGAAAGTTTGACATTAGCTTATAAACTCAAAAACATTTGTGTTATTATGTGTACATCACATCATATAGGCCTTTATACATATATATATATATATATATATATATATATATATATATATATATATATATATATATATATATATATATATATATATATATATATATATATATATATATATATATACAGATATAGATATAGATATATATGTATATATATATATATATATATAATGGAAAGGCCCCGCGCGGATGGTTGGCCCTAGGCCCCGCGTATTGCTAACGCCGGCTCTGTAAGTAGGTCACCAACCAGTTCTACGGCTCAATAAAACCTGCATGGGCCGTAGAACTGGTTGGTGACCTACTTACCAGCCCTATTGGGCCCACGACATTCCGACTGCTTCTGCTTCACTTACATACAACTGACCTTTTCCACGTTAGTTTTAACGTTACTGACTGAATGATTTGGTACATGAAAATGTTAGCTAACGTTATTCGCTGAATTGGTTTGTACACAAAAGTTTGATGTACGCACTGGTTGCATTGATTGCTACTTTCTGTATATTGGTTTAAGGGTACATTTCCTTCTTTGCGCGTCCCGAACTCTACCACATTCCATTTTTTCTCTAGCACCTATACAGAAATGTCTAATTGTTTAAAACGTAATCAGAGACATAAAAAGTAATCTGAAATATCTTTAATCCGAGTGAGTGTTAGTCTTTTAATCTCCCTTCCCGTCCTCTCTTGCTTACCCTTTCTCTATCAGCCCTACCCCTTCTCTATCCCTCCATTTATAGGTGGCTTTTGTTTAAAGTTGTGCTTGCGTACATAGTCTAGACTCTAGACCTAATACCACATTGTCTTTTATATAGTTAGCTAGACACACACAAAAACCACACCTTTATAATTGCCTAACAAAAATATTCACATCTTTCTTTGTTTTCGTTTTTTTTTAAGTTAAAAAAATTATGATCCGCACTATTGTTTCTTGACGTCACATCCGGTCATCTGATCAGTATCTAATGTTTTCAAGTGAAAGCCTGCTATCAGATTGCAGTAGGGGCTTCTGATAGCCATCCTGTTAGCCTAATGAGCCATAAGGCTTAAGAAACTAAATCCGGCACGTGCCACTGTGTTTTCTTTTTGTTTAGGGTTTTTTTTTTTTGTCAACTTGTGTTGACAGCTAGCAAAAAAAAAAATAAAATAAAATAAAAAAACTATATATAGTTAAAGAGTTGTTTGTTTCGATGTAAAAATAGTGTCCATATAAACGCCCATTAAGACGACAGTTAAGATGACAATTACTGTATTCATAAATATCTATTTCAGGCGAGACGTCACCTGTCGTAGATTAATTTTTAATTACATTTTCTATTATTTATTATCCTCGAAGGTATAACCTTGAATAACAAATAATGATTGCTTCACTAAGATAAGGAAAAAATTATTAAAAAGATAATTTTGTAAAGTCTGTAATGTTGTACTTTCACTAAATCAATTATTGAAATCTTAATCAGGTGTACTTTTTGAAAGAAAGAAATAATACGGGTTGGGTTTTAAAATAACTGACTGCAGTAGCAAGAGATACCCTTGAACCCTACGAAGAACCCCCCCCCCCCCATCAAGACACCATAGAGATATCATCTGCCATGGATCCAGCGCAGGATGTCCATGTACGTGAATTCCCGAAACTTTTGTGTCTGCTCTTCAAGTTAGTGCTAGAAAAAAGGGGGAAAAAAACCCAATAGGGTTACGTCGATTTAGTAGTAGCGGAGCCAGACTTTTGTTTTCTCTAAACAACACACAATTGAAGGTCTCACTCCTTCAGGACCGCTAACTCACTCCGCGGGCCTCTTCCTCCCTCCTTTCTAGGTCCTCTTTCTCCCTCTTTGCAATCAGGCCCCTTTCTTTCACCCCTACACTATTCCTCTCACAGTTTCCTCCAGATATCTCTTCGGAAGTAACGGGGGGGGGGGGCAGTCCCCCCTTTTCCGAAACGAAAGGGAATTTATATAGAAAACATATTTTTATCAGTGTCCGCCCCCTCCCCCCGGAAATTTAGTACGCCCCCCCCCCCCGAAAATACACCAGTGCTCCCCCCCCCCCCACACACACACACCAGGAGAAAAAGTCTAGTAGAAACACTAATGCCTCTCTTTCTCAATCTCCTCTTTAAAGAGATGTCAGCCAATACCGATAGCTACCATCTATCTATAAAAGACAATACCGAAAGAGAACGACCTTTTTTGAAATTTCTAACCGCTGAAGAACTACTGTAATTTAATTTCAAAAAGAGTTTAACAACCATTATATTTATAAAGACTTTAGGAAATTCGAAAGTGGGATTTAACGATGGGGTCATAAATTTAATGTCTCACGTGAAACTTAGGTTTTTTTTTACCCATCACATTTTTTTCACTTGAAAATAAATAGTGGCACTACAGTCTCCTCTTAAAGGCCGTCTACATAACTCTCTGTAAAAAATAATAATATTTTTTACATTTGGTTTTTTTTTTCCTTTTCATGTTACCAACTATTTATCGCGCCAGCTCCTGCCGTAGGAATGTTTTTATTAAATAAAAGAGAATCCACCAAGTTGTTTCCCTTTAGCCCGGAGACACGCCCCACATTTGCGAGACTGCCACAGACTACTGGATACCGCGGGAGGACAGGGAGACAATCGAGTTATCTCCCACGCCTGTGATTGCAGACTATCCGAATGCGTTGTGCCACGCTCATTCAAAATTTGAATCACATTCTTAACAGACTTTTTTTTAAATATCTAGACAAAACATCTTCATCAGTGCTCATGAAATTGTATTTTTTATCCCAAAGTCCAATGTTTAAAAAAAAAAAT
>NW_026732911.1:2500-162673 GCF_028476545.2 Physella acuta
CAGTGTGACTGACGCAATATGCTAGCGTTACTAATGGTCTATTCTTAGATGCTCGATCTCAATTTCTGACTGGATTGTCTAATAATAGATGCTTATTGCATCATTCGCAAAGTGACGAAACGCTACAGTAGGCTACTTATATTCAAAAGGTTATTTTTTCATCTTTGGCAAGGTGACGAAACTGTACAGAAAGATTTCCTCGCGTTACAAAGTTATTTTTAGAAGCCTGATGTAGTTTTACCGCTGAATATAGTAGTACTCCTTACTCGCTATGCAGGACGCCCGATTAACGGATGCCAAGTGCCAACATAGTCGCTCTAAAACTCTGGGCGCCAAACCGTGTATTGACGAAAGTTGTACCCTATATGGCGCCGCTCATAAGAAACTTTAATTTTCTTTTTCGCAGAAATGTTCTCGGGAGTATTCTCATCTACTCCCTAAAGTTTCATGACACTCGGATGAACCTTATCCGAGTTTTATTTTTTATACTCGGATGAACCGCATCCGAGTTTTATTTTTTATATACCGTGTATAGAGAAAAAAAGTCGCTCCCCCCCCCCCCCGGTGGTGCGCCGCCCTTGCAGTATTAAACAATATTTTTTTGCAGAACCCTAACATTGAGTGATCTAATCATCTCCCCAAAGTTTTATGGTACACGGATGAACGGTGTGAAACCGAAATTTTATAAACCGTATATAGAGAAAAATCGCAGCCGCCAGTGGCGCCGCCCTTGCGAAATTAACAAAGGTGTTTTTTTACAGAACCCTTCCCTGAATTGTTCTAATCAACTCCCCCAAAGTATCATGGCTATCGGATATCGGTGTCACACCAAAATCGACTTATTTATTATAAACCGTATATAGAGAAAAATCGCACCCTCCGGTGGCGCCGCCCTTGCGAAATTAAAAATGATTTTTTACAGAACCCTTCCCTAGTGTTTTATAATGAACTCCCCAAAGTCTCATGGCTATTGGTTGAACAGTGTGAAATCAAAATAGACTTTTATTTTTATATCGTATATAGAGAAAAACAAAACGCGCCCTTCCGGGGCGCCACCCCTGCGAATTTGAAATTTTATTTTTCGCAGAAACCTCCCCAGGAATATTCTCAACAACTTCCCAAAGTTTCACGGCGATGTGATAAGAGGTGTGGTAATGCATAAAAGACACACAGACAGACAGACAGACACACACATAGACACACAGACATACATTGCTTTATATATATATAAAATATTTAATACATTTAAAAAAAATTAATAGTCATTTTTTTTTAAAGCAAAAAAATCCACTAGAAAAAAGAATTGCGCACAAAATGAACGTAAACAGTTTGTTCATAATTTAGAGGAATATTAGCCTTTTATTAAGAGGCTAATTAATTTTTTAAAGGTGAATTAAACATATACTTAAGTCGCATTTTACTTCATGCTGCATTATCATCGAGTCATGACCTACGTGAAAACGTTTGAAACAAAGTAGTTTGGTAGAAGTGACTTCTCTTTAGAATTTGGAAATACCTTAACGTGCTTCTTACAATCACCGGAAATTTCTCAAAACAAAATTAAATTAATAGAATAGTATCTTAGCTATATAAAATGATGTTCATTTGGTTGAAACGGTACTTATGTTATCTGTATTTTAGAACCGTAAATAGAGTAAAGTACCACTTCCGGGTATCAGTGGCCACTAAAATAAAGAACGCAATCCAACTACATAAATGTCATTTTAATATTTGCAACTTTGTCTCCTTGACGAAACAGTATTCAAGTTCTCGTGTGTGTTACGTTGTGGCCTAGTGGTTTACAAATAAATCGTTAACCCGACTGTCTCCAGGTTCAAGGCAGTACTACGTCGCTGAGTACACCCAGCTCTGATGGGTGCCTAACGCAGGGAAAATAAAAGTGTGCTGGGCATAGTACTGACCACACTCTTTATAATCCGAGGTCACTGAAACAATTCAACTCTACTACATCTGCTCCATGTGTATTGTGCTAGAAAGGTAAAGATAAGGACGTTTATTGTTTTAAATAAAAGAGCAACATACTACTTCCGGAAACCAAAAGTATTAGAGAAGTTGAAAGAAACCTTTGCGTATAATCTTCTACTTACATTTGAATTTATTTCTATCTAGCTTAAACGGTACTTACGTTACCACATATTAAGAGATGGAGAATAGCGTACTTATCAATTTCGGTTACCGAAAATCGCTTAAAAATGACAGAAAACTGCAAATGTATCATAACACTTTTATGCGAAATCTAGTGAACATAATTGAAACATTACTCAAGTTATCGTGTTTTCAGACACACACACACAGACGCACAGGATGACAAAACTATGTATTACCGGCTAAGGAATGTTATCTATCTATATACTACTAAAACTCAAGTTTGTTTACATGTTTGAATATTTATTTTTTTGTTTGTCTGATTTCGTACTGTAAGGAAACTGATATATTCATAGGTAGATTAACCACATAAATTATAAAAGTTTAGAACAATAACTTTAGTAATAGTTAACAGATTTACTTTCTTTTTACAACAATGTGTTCAATTTTTTTTTTAAGACCTACATGTGAATGATAAGGTTGTCTATCAGGACCTCGCGGGGGACAGGGCTGGTGAAGCAGAGTTCATCTGTTTCTATGTTCTCAGCATATAAAGGGATAGTGTGGTCAGAGCCATGCTCGGCCGGAATCATTCTTTTTTAAAATTCAAACATGTCTGAGACTTGGCCGGACACTGGGCAGGTGAAGTAGAGTTTAGTAGAGTTTTTTAAATATAAAAAACGTCTTTTTGAATGTGGGGTCTGGTTATTTTGGGATGATAAGTGCTGACAGACGTGATGTCATTTATGGATGACCCCCGAAACCCACAGTTATCTAACTAGATAACGGAGAGTCTAGTATACTACTAAAACTCAAGTTTTGTTTTTTTTGTTTGTCTGATTGAGTATTGTAAATAGTTCTACTCTATGTGGACAGCTGTAAAATAGTATGTAAGTAGAGAAAAAATGTTGTTTTAAGACAGACTGTTAATCACACATTTATTTAAAGACGTTAATTAATTTATTGATTTATTCATAGGTAGATCAACCACATTTTTAAAAAAAAGATTAGAACAACCACTAGACTCGACGAAACAGTTACATCACAGTTTTTTGTTTACTTTTTAGTATAATAAAATGGCGGCGTCTATAGAAGAAGATAGTGTTCCCATTCCAAATTTTAACGCGTTCTAAAACTAATTTTCTGTCGGCTATAACTTTAACAATACGTCCGTTTGCTGTATTTATTACGTTCCAACACTTAAAATCAATGTTCAACTGTCTTTTTTATTAAGTTTTACGATAAATTTCTCTAGATCTACAATCTGTCCAATAAAGTTATTTATAGATCTAGAAATAGAATCTAGGTCAAATCAAAGATTTATTAGTTATAAATACAATCCAAAAAAAAAAACGAGACTTAAGCAAACCAATCGTAGATCTAGAATATAGATAATTCTATCTAGATTTAGTTAATAATGAGTTTCTATATACTAAACTATTTTAGACCTTTATTATTTTATATAATTCTTTGTTTGGAATATGCTAATTTTGAAATTCTCGATCCCGGGCCTATTAGCGTAGCTAGTGATTAGATCTAGATCTAGCAAGAGTTACGCAAAAACTAAAGTTAAGACTTAAGCAAACGAGTCGTAGAATCTAGATCTAGATAATTTCAAACCTTCATTATTTTATATAAATCTTTGTTTGGCTAATTAAAGATAAAATTTAATTTGAAAGTTACTACTACTAGATCTAGACTTAGATCTAGATCAATGCGCGTAAATCAAGTTGCATAAGGAGACTCAAAGTATTAAACTATAGTATAAAAGAATTTTTTTTGACATCACGAGTTAATAGATTAGTTGTTTGTGTACTCGGCTTGCATGCGGGTGACACAAGTTCTAGACCAATACGTCAACGATAATTTTTTTTTTCAATTTTTTTAACACGTTTTTCTTAACTCAGCTTCGCGTTTGTTTGTTTGTTTGTTGTTAAAATTGACATCGAAAATTAGCCCACTTCTGATTGCTCTATAGATCTGAAATTTGGCATGCAGGTTACTTTCGCCTAACAATTTCAGATGCAATCATAAAAACTAGCAATTAGAGACCGTAATTAGCTTAATTTAATTACGCCCTAAGGACCATAAAATTGAGGACATGATTTCTAAAGATACCGACAAGACTGAAGACCTATTGACACAGTTACTTCGGCCCCAATCGATGTGAGCGCGCTGGCCGTGATCGTATAGTGGTTAGTACTTCGCGTTGTGGCCGCGACAACCCAGGTTCGAATCCTGGTCGCTCAAGATTTTTAGTCCGTGTATTTATAAACACTTAGTCAAGTCATACTTAATCAAGTCATTGGATAAAGTAGAAAATAAACTATATAAAAAACTTTTTTTAAAAACCACGTTTTTCATGTGTAGCAACGGACTAAAAAGGAGAAAATAAAATACTTAAAAAAACTTTTTAAAAAACCACGTTTTTCTTGTGGACTAAAAAGTAGAAAATAACTATTTACATACATTTGATGACAAAAAACGTGGGTCGGGCAGATGGGTCGGGAAATTTGATGGTGAACGTACCCACGTTTTTTGTCATCAAATGTATGTAAATAGTTATTTTCTACTTTTTAGTCCACAAGAAAAACGTGGTTTTTTAAAAAAAATTTTAAGTATTTTATTTATTTCTTTAGATGTGAATGATAAAGTTGCCTAATCAGTAACGTTCTGTCGCAGGAATATAAATAAATTGTAATGCACAATTTAATAATTATATACTTATAAAAGGTCCATCTGTTTTCTTTATAAGTGCATATATAAATTATTGTAATTGTAAACTTAGAAAAATCTAAATGGTTTATTCTTAAGTTTAATTTAATGTAGAGCTGAAATAAACAATGACTTTTGATTTGGGTTTCTTTTTAATTATTGTAACAAATATTTTTAAATGCATATTATTTTTCTTGAAATATTGTACGTTCATCAAAATTATATATTAATATTAAAACAGCTCTATATATGTCAAGTTTACTAAGCCAAAATGATGCTCAGTATGAAGATTTGCACTGTTTCATTTATGGTTGCTTTCGCCAAAGTTGTCTATGCACAAGGTAAACATCTTTGTAAGATAGGGTTAATTATTATATAATTATTTTTAATGTAATTTTAATAAGAAATAAGTCTGCAAGT
The DNA here is from genome assembly GCF_028476545.2 of Physella acuta. Classification (NCBI taxonomy): domain Eukaryota; kingdom Metazoa; phylum Mollusca; class Gastropoda; family Physidae; genus Physella; species Physella acuta. The sequence continues at coordinate 7,742 of NW_026732911.1, forward strand.
TGTTGTATTTAATCTGCCTAGAATTAGCAAATAGAGAAATGTCAATCTTTAGACTATGTTGTAAAAAAAAAATGCAATTTGGAGGAAGAAGAGGTTGGCTGATATTTGACGTCATTTTATGGAGTGTAGAGATGGTTCTGAATTATCATGACGATAGGATGACAAACGGGTAGTTAAAAACGGTTAAACTGGCATATCATAGTTTAAGGACAACACCTTAGCTTAAGTAAACTTTTTTTTCTGAATTAATTAAAAAGATTCAGCGAAGTGTATTAGCCCAGATGCCGTAGTGTTTAAGGACAAGTGCTTTGAAGTGTTCTCGACTCCATCGACTTGGCATGATGCTGAGGTAAATCTTTTCGTTGTCTACAGTAGTTTTAATAGATCGTGTGTCCCCCGGTGTGGTAGTTTAGTGTGGCATCTCATACTCGTCCGTTTGCATTTCGATTCTGTGTCACCCTTCATCAATAATTTTAAATTATCATTTTAACGTAGTAAAATATTGTAGAGCACTTTCAACTTTTACGAAATTCGAGTTAGTGGCACACGTATAATGCTACCAAATGGTCCCGTCTAAGAGTATATTACATTAAAAAGTATGATCTAAGATAAACGACACAAAACAAACAAAATATTGTTTCTTGTACTTAGAGATACTGCTCAAGATTTCTCGAAAGAAGAGCACTGGCAACAGTATCCTCACTAAGTGAATCTTTTTTTTTAAACTCTCTAAAGCCAAAAGGCTCTGATAAAAGTAAGTGCTTTTAAACTCGAAAGTGTATTTGTTTTCATAAAAATAATGTCTTTTCACTTTTTCATAAACATTAAGTTCTGTTTTCGTATTATCAATTTAGATTTTCTCTGTAAAACGTGAAATGAACGATACGCTTTATTTTTTAAAAAATATATGTCATCAATAATATTTGTACGAGTTATCAACATGTTTAAAAATGTTGCAACGATTTTTAACTTTACTTTTTCTTTATGTTTGTTTTAAATTGTTATTTTGGAAGGGATTTCCTGCAACACAATCCCACCATTAGGCCCTTTGACGCCGACTTCAGTCAGCTTTCCTTTCTGGGTTTTCTTTCATTGTCTTATTCTAATCAAGAACAAACAAAAGACAGCAGTTTCTATTAATTTCAATAAACATTTTGTTTAACTTATAACATTCCAAACGCCCAACTTATGTATCACAATATTGGCACTTTTGCTACCTGCTGTATTTAAATCAATGTACATTTTAAAAAAAGAATGTTTCTCTAAAACTTTCAAGATTTTTGTTAGCTATTATTTGGGCTCAAAGTAATTGTTTTCCAATATAATTGATTTTATTCTTAAAGTGTGGATTGGAGGTAATTACAACACACATGAAGATAAATGGAGGTGGAGAGATGGAACAGTTGCCAACTTAAGCTCATTATGGAGCCCTTTTCAACCTGACAACAAAGGGGGAATTGAATACTGTCTTGAGATATTAAAAGACGGAATGTTAAACGATAATACTTGTGGTTCACTACGTCCATTTGTTTGCATGGATATACCTGGTTAGTATTATTTAACGGCGGATGAGTAATATTTAATAATGTGTTAGAATATTTTCAACCAGTAATTTCCTAACATGTTTTTATAAAGTAAGTTATTCTTAGACGAAAAATTAAATGGTTATAATGAAGTAATCATGCGGTTTAAGAAAAAAGTAAACCACTTTACGAGGCGAATCTATTTAATCATTTTAGAAACAATCGCTCTAATGCTACAATGTGTCCCTTTATAACTAGTTTTAAAAATTGCTCCAATCAAGATTTTAACGTTCATAGAGTGGCAATTTACTTCGCTGTAAAATATGTAAAATATATCAAAATTATAAAGCTCTTGCCACCAAACCTACACATTCTATTGTGCTAATAAAAGATTCGATTAAGCTAAAAATTCGAATAAGCTAATCAACAGACTTCGTTTGCCTCTAAAATCAACCGCATGTATACCAGCTACGATAAAGATAATGTAATGTTATAGACGTATAGCGAGATATATATATATATATATATATATATATATATATATATATATATATATATATATATATATATATATATATATAATTAAACGTTGTTGAGTGTAATTAACAGAGTTTTATATCCCTATAAATTCATTGCTTCGTTTTCTAAAAATTTGTTAATATTAACATTTCTACTAGCTCTAAATGCTACAACAAAAAAATGAAATTTAAAAAATCAGGGATTTTTTAAGCTGTCGACAGCTTTCTTCACAATTACAGCCATAGAATATAAATTCTTACTAAGACATATTGCAGATTTGTGGTGTTTATTATGGCTCCTTAATTCGATGAGCTGCAAACATAATCTTCACACACTATTCAGCCTTAAATCAAAACTGCTGTTTTCATTGTTTTCGATGTTTACCTATGCTAAATTATAAAAAAAAAATTTTATGATCCTATAAATACCGAAAATAAAATCAATAGATTACATAAAGAAGATCAATATGCTATTAAATATTTACATATTTTATAAAATATGTACATATTTAATAAAATTATCGCCATAGCAGTGGTTATAAGTAAAGAAAAGAATCCTATATAGACCTAGCGATCCATTGGGCAGATAAAGTTGAGTTCATATTTATGTTTCTTGACCTCAATATATGATGTAAAGCCGGTTAGGCAAAGCACTTTGCCCAACCGGCTTTACATTCCATGAAGGTTACATTAGTTACGGTTAGGTTCAGGGTTTAAAATATCGATGGTGTCAATGTTTACGATGACTGCTGTTCCATGGATGGCGGTATAAACATGTGCTGTTAAGCAGCCTAAACGGAATTTTAAAACATAGAGATATGTGTATTGCTATTTCGACACGCGTTACTAGCTTTACGCAGAATGTCGGTGATAAGTAACGAAAATTAAAATTTGGCATAAGTAAAGATATTGGTCTTAACTTTACAAAACTTGGTTTCGCCATCTGCTAGGAAGGGCTTTCATTTTTTGTCGTTTGCTGCTTTAAAAAAATGCAATGCTCCAAATTTAACTTTCAATATCGTTTAGCAAAAAACTGCAGTTTAACAGATTTTCAATGTGATAATGGAAATGATGGAGATTGTGAAGGTGTGAACTATCGATGTAACGGATACAAGGACTGTATAGGCGGCATTGATGAACTCGGTTGTGGTAATTATATGTTGTTGTTATTACGACATTGAACTCAAAATATTTAGTACAGTATTTTATCGTCGTTATATCTCTTTGTAAGAAGGTTTTATTTTCTTCACTTAAAGAAAATAGAAAAAAATTCTAAATAAATAAATTGTTGATAATAACATGGGTTGGACTTGAGAAAAACACACAGGCTGGCTAATAACATGCGATTCATGCATTTGCATTATATTATTCAACAGAATTAAAATAAAACAATACTAAAAAATATTTTGCTGTTTTTTACTTTATTGAAAATGGCTTTTGTTAAGATTGTAGCAGGTCAATGGTCACTTTACCTATGTAATAAATCAAACATAAAATCCTTTATAGCAACAAGCTATTGAATACATTGAAATAAGAAAATAAATTTAAGTAGCTTTCTTTTATAAATGCTTTGGTCGCTAAAATATATAAAAGATCTCAGGAGCGACCTTCTGGCTAAAGATGCAGGTATTATCTTTTGTGAAGCAATATAAATGTTAGCGCATGGACTAAGTCTATTTGGGAATCCAGCACTAAAGTTAGAAATATTGTTTCAAACTAAAGTAAATAACATGTTAGTTGTGCAATTAATTACTTTTTTTTTTGTTAATTACTTAGCCGGAAAATGCAGTTCATCGGCTTTTGAATGTAATAATACAAAGTGTGTACATATGCGACTTCAATGTAATGGAGATAACGACTGTGGAGACAACTCCGATGAACAAAATTGTGGTAATTATCTTTAATATATATTTTTAAAAATTTCCATTTTTCGAAAGATGAAATTATTATATTTTGTGAATCGATATAAATGTTAGCGAATGGGTTTAGTCCATTGGGAATCCAGCACAACACTTTGGACTATTGTTTCAAATTAAAAGGCAAATATCATGTAAATTGTTCAATTACTTAGTTAACCGATTTCTGTTTCCTTATTTAGCCGGTAAATGCAGCCCAGAGACTTTTGAATGTAATAATACAAAGTGTGTACATATTCGACTTAGATGTAATGGAGATAACGATTGTGGAGACAAATCGGATGAACAGAATTGTGGTAATTACTTTTGATAACAAATTAAAAATTGACATAATGCTAAATTTGAAAGTTATATCCTTTTCAAACAAAATACGCTTAAATATAAAGTAACAATTATATTATCTATATAATCACTGTTCCTTCTTGTGCTAAAACTAATAAAGGCAGCTGACTAGTTTTTGTAAGAGAAAAACCGCTAGAAATATTTTTTTCAAAGTTTCAACGTTTTTTTTATGGTGAACTTTCATTAAATTTAGCATTAATTTCAATGGAATTTCGCCATACAAAATTTTGAAATTTCAAAAAAATAATTTCTAGTGTGTTTTCTGTTACAAAAACTTGCCAGCTACCTCTATTAGTGTTAGTTCAAGACGGATCAATGATTATATAGGCTTTATATGTATGTTACTTTATGACATTTTAGAACTCCACAAAATGTAGTTTTTTCCAAGATGGCCGCCGTTACCATGGCAACAATATTTTCAAAAGAGTCCCTGATGCTTGCAAATATTTTCCTTTAAATACCCTAACTTAAATATACACACATAAATCAATAAAGCGTTTTAATCGAGAAGTTTAGTTTTTTATTTTTTATTTTCTGGAGACTAATCCATTAATTAAATTTGATACAGTAATTTAGTTGGAACTAGTCATGGAACTGTAGCGGAATCTTTAGCCTGAAGCAGAAGCTTAATATTACACACAACTATTTAGGGACTAGAAAAAAGGCTCCCCGGAAAAAAATTATTAATAATTAGCCCCCCCCCTAAAATATATATATATATATATATATATATATATATATATATATATATATATATATATATATATATATATATATATATATATATATATATATATATATATATATTTATATATATATTTATATATATATATAAGTATATATATATATATATATATATATATATATATATATATATAATTAGAAAAAAAAACTAACTTCCGTTATGAACAATTCATGGTTAAGTCAATGGGTCTTTGTTCTACATTTTTCAGGCTGTGAGGGAACTAAATTAGATGTCGTGTTCGTTCTACTAACAAGAGGTTTCGTCTACGAAGACTATAAATTCATAGAAACAGTTATAAAATCTTTCCTCATTCTATTTGGGCTGGATATTAATAATGGAAACGTGAGGATAGGATTTCAAGTAGACCTTAAAACCCTTGTTCGGCTGAATCATAACTTAACGAAAATAGACGTATATAAGACATGGTATGACACTGTAATCGATTCAGACATTTTCAACACTGCTGATATTTTGAAAATATTAAGGCAATTTATGTTTAATAAAAAACATGGCGATCGTGGTGGTGTTATCAACGTTGCTATTGTAGTTGCTGGTGGAGACATCAGCGATAATGATGTCATTCCCAAAATTTTGGAAGAAGCTAAACAAGCCAGAGCCAATGGTATTCATGTATATGGTATTGTTACTGATCAATCGGTTGTCGAACAGTTTTACAACTTTGTCAGCAGACCTGTGGAAGAACACGTATATTTTATACAAGAATTTTCCATCCCCAAATTACTCGGACACAAAGTGTTTTCTACTATATGTAAGATTTTAAATTCTACCTCGCAGTTTGACTTATCTATATACAGTTTAAAGTTAATGTATCTTAGTAATAATAAACTACCCATTGATAAATTACACCATATTTAATGTTATTAAACGTGTTTTAATTTTAGGCTCAGAAGTTACAGAAGTGTATATGAAACAAAATCCTCCCCATTATTCAACTACTGTTACAGTTTTAGGTAATGAGTTTTTAAGTTTTAACTCGTTTTATAATGTTTCTCCCCTTTATTTAATTCAAACCATGTTTGTTGTTTCCAACCACCAGGAATCACTTGTACATCCAACGAACTAAAATATATACGTTTTTTTTTCTTAAAAATTAAAAGCATTACTTAAATTGACGCAAAATAAAATGAATGCAGCGACGCCAAAATACAATATATACCTGCAGTCTATCCTGATCACAATAATAAAATTAAACAAAAATTTAAAGCAGTTCTTAATTTAACAGAATACAAAAACTTTATTTTAACAATTAGTCATACATTATTGAATAGTCAGGAGATTTCTAACCAGGTTTACTTTAACACTAAGTTCTAATTAATCAAGATTTTCATTAAATTTATGTACATTAAAATCATCTTTATTACTTAAATAATTTATGTCGTGTAAATCGTTTGAATCTGTAATTTTTAAATTGTCGTGTTATGTATCATTAGCGACAAATATGAAATATCACTCTGTGCTTTAGAAGTTTACCTAAGTGTCTAATAAAATATACATTTACTTAAGACACAGTGTATGTTTATGTAAGAAATAAAGCGGGAGTGATCTCCCCTAAACTTTCTCGAATATTCTACGATAACACTAATGGTGATGGCAAATCTAGTACAGTTGGGGCATATATTTTTTTTTAAAATCAATTTTAATTTTAAAATACTTAATTTTTTTTAGATAGAATAGAATCTGGTGGAAAAAAAAAATAACGCACCAAACGAACAGCTAATAACTTGTGTATAATAGTGCGGAACAGTAATACATTATAAACAAATAGCTTTATACACGTGCTTCGCCACGGTGAATCGATTTTAAATGTACCAACTTGGGAACTGAATAAAACCAATCACAAACGCAAACACAAACAAAACGCAACACGTAAACTCAAACACAAATACAAACTCAAAAGAAAACACAACGCAAACTAACGCAAAGGAAACGTAAACTAAAACAAAAATGCAAAACAAAAAATCGCAGACACAAACACGACTTAAACGCAACACGATAACACAAACACAAACGAAAACTCAAACACAAATACTAACACAAAAGAAACACAAATGCAAACAAACGTTATTTAAAACTCCAACTCAAACGCAAACAAAACAGAAACACGTTATCAAATTACGCTTTCCCGGGCGTCATTGCCCAGAGAGAGCCTTTCCCACATTCTCCAATTTAACCATCCCTTTAACTAACAAAAGAAAGGATTGATTTTAAGAGATCATACAAATAAAAAAAATACTATAAAACTCCTTGCCGACTTATCAGCAAAATATTATGAAAAATCTTAACATTAATCTATTTTACTTATTAGCCTTAACATATAATAAACAATGTGGTAGGAATACACAGTTTTTTAACTTAAACATCTATATTTAAAGAGAGTTAATTTCTTTTAAAATTAACTCCATTACCATAATTATTGAACGTTTTAATTAAATAGTTCTATTCGACCCTAATGTTATTAAAATCTATCCATTTTGTAAGGAATCTAAGCGAAAATATTATTTGACATTGATCCGTTAAATATTTTTAGCCACTTGCGTGTTTTTATTATTTTTATTCACGTTCTTTTGTTAGCGTATTCAAAAGTATAAAAACATTGCCGACAATCGTAAAATTTAAGTTGTTACATAAATAGACCCTACTCCATTACTTATACAAAGACAATAAAATACAAGTAAAATGCACCGACCTGTGGTGTAGTTTACCTTTATGTTTCTATGCCATGACTGACTGACACACTTCGTGGCCGCTTATATTATAGATGACAGAGGAATTAAGTTAAAATAAATTCATATGCCTTTTTTGAGAAATAAGAAATAAGGTTATGTACAATTTCTGGTCCCCTAAAATAACTCAAAATGTGTCAGATCACAGAGAATTAGATCTTCTAAATATCTGTTGAATTTATTCTAAATGAAATAATTTTTGTTACAGGCTTTTGAAAACCCGTTGTAGAATAAACTCAACTTCTGGTTATCGGAAAAGATGATACATTATTTCAATTAGATATAATACTTATATATGAAATTTCGTCAACCTAGCTGTAACGGTACTCAAGTTATTGTGTTCACAGACACACAGACACACAGACACACACACACACACACACACACACACACACATTTACAGACGAGATAGCAAAATTAAGTTTTTCCGTCTCAGGGAGGTCAAAATCGTCAAGATCTTTGAAAATCTCGATTTTGATTTTTTGCACGATTACAATACATCCTTTATACTATGTACACGAGAAAGTAAAAAGGATTGTTCTTGGGAAAGTAGACAGATGTTAAGGTTGCTATGGGACATTGGTTAAATGGTATGCCTCTCGGTTGCTAGACATGTTTTGTGTAGTAGTTTGGGTGACTGCTGATGTAGATTTAACTAGTCAGGGAGTTGTTGTTTCATTCAGAGAGTAATACTGTGTAAAGATTAATGTCAATGTAACACTTGATCCCACTTCACTGGAAAAGTGTGAGCTTGTACGGAAAATGGGGGTGGGGGTGTTTGGGTTGTGTGAGAGGATCGAACTTGACCAGACGCGATCCACTAACATTTAAAGAATACCACAACTGAGATCAGTCACATCATATCGAAACAGGCAGTAATCATTTGACACAATGCCTATTCATTTCATCTTTAATGTGTATTCATCTACCGTCCTCACTTGAATTCCCATACAACTATCCTTAATATCGACATCACAAGGAGTACATCTCATATTCACCATCTAGTACGAACTCTCTAGTCTGCATACCATAACAACAAGTTTCTATCGTAAAGCGTCACTTTTACATGCGTCAAATTTTCATTCGTTCATTATACATCCGCATCAACATTCATTCTCATTAATTTACACTAATAAAACATCATAACAGGGGGATCTAGTGGGTGTTGTATGGAAGTGATTGTGATATCCTGCAAATAACCCGAAAGTGGTGCAAAAGTCAAAAATATAAATATAAATTGTATGTTTCTTAATCTCTATTTATTTCAGACCCTAAAAATACAACAATTGGAAATAATACGACAACGATCGCTTTGACAGTCACAGCTTCAATCGTTATTGTCTTCTCTCTCTTTATAAGCTACATTTGCTATTCACGAAGAGGTAACGTCGCTTTCAGAAATAAATACGGTTCTTCTTCTCATTTGTTATCATTTAATATCTGTAAAATCTGAGCTGATTTACTCACACATAATTAAGTATTAGGTACACAAATTTAATGCGCTATTTGGCCCATTTTTTTTACTTCATCCTAATTCTCTTTCTGAATATTCATCTTTGGTTTAATTAGGAACAACAGAAATGCGACCGTTTATTTGTTTCTGAGAACTCCTTCTTAGACCAGGCTGCTTTTCCCCGCTATCGACTATCATAATGCTAACATTTCTAAAAAAAGATTATATGAGTAAATTGAAATTATTCAAGTGCTAAAGTGCACACAACTCTCAAATAAAATGACTTACTAAAACAATTATAATTAAAATAACTTTGTAAATACTGGTGCTTAAGTTTTCTTAAGAATCTATTATTGAAGCAAACACGTTGTTTATATAAGCTCATTACAGTGCATTTATTGTTTATTTTAGTTTCAAAGAAGCGAATCTTAAATCAAAGGTAAGAGTTTGTTTACCTAAAATGTCCTTACAACAGAACACTATAAACAAAATAATATGTACCTTGCAAACTTCTTAACTTATGTCCCTTATGTTCTTCACTTTACAAAAAAAAATTCTATATATGTTCTCAAAACCCCAGCCTATGTCCTTGAAATGTGATGCATTAAAAAAAAACATACTTACAAGTAATGACCAATAAATTGTTTACTACATGAATTGCAATCTTTTGTATGCATAGCAAGTTTTATTTATAAATCAAAACCATATTTTCATTACTATTAATAACACGTTTTAATTTATACATATAATGTTTAATAGAATTTAATAGAATGCTTCAAACTTCTCTGTTTTCAAGGTATATTTGTTAAATACAAACTTTAAATTTGCGCGAAATGGCATAAAGACGTAATTAATGTGATTTGTTTGTCGGCATTTTGTCTTGTCTGCCTCTTGTCCTTGGTACTACGTTTCAGTCTGGCATTATGATTTGGGGAAAGGGGGGGTGGCTTAGAGGGAGGATCATGTCGAATCTAACACAATTCAAATCACTTTTAGTTGATAGTTTAACGAATCCTAAATTCACATATTTGAAGGGTTAATATTATACCGACATCACGAATTTATCATTTTGTTTAGATGTCATTTCTTTTAGCTTTCATTGTGTATGAGTGTGCATCTAGCAATTCATGGAGTGTATGCGTGGACATTTTACCGATTATTTATATTAGAGCGTAATACACGAAAATAGTAAATCTGGTAGCTTTGGTCTTTTAACACAATACAACATATTTTTATATCAGTTAATGCAATCATCATAGTCTGTAGGAAGATGTTTTTATTAAGCGTGATTGATTTTAATTAAGTTAGGCCCTATGTTTTTGATAAGTTTTTTAAATAATTAATTTCTTAATAAATCGTATGGTATTCATGAAAGCCTGTTGGCCGAAATAATTGTTTTCGCTCACTAGCTAGGCAAGTATGTATCAGCTTTGCGCAGAAATTTTATAATCCGATATGTCCTTAGCCAGGTTTTCAGACCATCACATTTAATACCCGAATCTGTCTTTGAACACAAGATTCAATAAGAAAGCGGGTAACCTGGTAAAGCGTGTCAGACAAATGATATGTAGTGTCGGAGACAAACGTCTAGCAAGATTTCTGAAACGATGCCCCATGGGTACCTCGTCATCATAATGTGCAACATAAATGGGGGAAGGATTATATAAAATCATATCCAGGTGCTAAGCTGAAATCATGGCGACCAAAGGAGCTAGAATGCCACGGGTGTTACATTGTTGATGTGTGGGCTATTTGGCGATCGAGGAAATTAATTCTACTATGTCACTCAATCACAATTTTGAAGCTCATCCCATATCGAGAAATAAACTATTTCTCTCAAATACTTTTAATGATAGCAATATATAAGATGTTATTAGATAAAAATGTACCTGTTAATTGCTGGGTAAAAATTCTTATATTTATACAGCTTTTTATTTATTGTAAATTGTTACTAGCATTATATACTGATTATATTTACAGAAATGTATTGAATGCCGAGGTTACAATTGGTATGTATACTATATTTTCTTGACGTATATAAATGATATTATATATCACTATACATTGGTAAAGGCATCCTTCACCAGTTAATATTTTAAACATTATATCAAAACTTATGTTAGAAAACAACAAAAACGCTTATTTACAATACTAATAAAGCATTTTAAGCAAATACAATTTACGGTAACGTTTATATAAATAAACAAGTGACTAATTAATGATTCAATTACATTTTCTAAAATTAAAAGTGTGTAAAGATAATTGTGCTGATCAGGATGCATTAGATAAACGCATTAAGTATTTATTAACACTAATACAGAACAAACAGACGAAGAGTTCTACAACACTATTGATGACACTATGAAGAAGATGCACAACGCCCAAGAGGAAGACTTATGGTGCTGTTTTAGAGATACCAGTGGCTGTGATGACGATCAAAATGATGAAGTGAACGTCCCTCGTCTACCACCACGACACACGGAACAACAATACATTGAACTTGCCCTTGTACCGATTGGAAGCCGAGAAAGAGGTCAGCTTGCGAATGAGAAATTACATACTAACGAAACCAATGAAAGTATTCTGAAAGCTATAACTGGTAAAGACATTGACTCAGCTGTATCACAGCCATCAGGTCTATCTCCAGAGAGTCCTTTAATGACGACCCAAGCCATTTCTGATGGTAATGTTTTTGACAGAAGTACAGATAGACTATCAGTTTTTCAGGAAAGAAATACTACATTTGAAACAATAGTTCAAGCCGTTCAGATTGAAACAGATACTCAAGGAAAGTTTGTCAACACTTACTCCGTGCCGGTGCTTGTTAAAGATGATAACGATGATCACAAGTATTTCCCATTTCAACACGGTCGAGATTTAAGTGCAGACTTTGCTAAGGATGTCAAGGGTAAGGTAGATGATGAAAAATGCCTGGTTCCTTTATACCCTTTAACGACAGAAATACCTTTGACATACCCACGTAACATTGATACTATACACACTGTGCAGTGCCAAAATAGTGAGAGAGAAAATAATCTAGCCGAACCAAATATGGATTCTATAAGTACAATACTACAGCACCAGCACGGTGGTCCATTGGAGAGGATTGAAGGTGAGGATTATTTAATTCCAATACTCCCAGACTATGTCGATACTTCTTTACCAACTAGCAACAAAGAATCGGTTTCTACTAACGATAAAAATGATAATGGCAGCGGAAATGTTGACAACTGCGATATCCCTTCAATACCTCCTGCCAAATGTAACCCTCCTACATGTTTTGGTTACCTGGATTTGGACGGATCGCAGGTTCTAAAGGACGACATTGCTGATCAAAGACGTTCCGCAAGTAACGAATTGATTAGGCACACAGAAGATGACCATGATTATATTACTCCTATCGACAACAATATGGATTGTCTGCCCTTGTCTTATGGATATTTTGATTGGGACGGATCACAAACATATACAGGAAATCTTTAGCAAGGTCAAGGAGATGATTTGAATTTATCTGACAGTGTTAATAGTTGTCATGTAGTATTTCATGGCGATGTCGTGTAGCCTATCAAGTATTCAGCGTAATATTTGATTCATAAATAAAAATAGCATGATTTTGTTTAACTTTAATAACTTTAAAAAATATTGCACTATATAATACATAAATCTATATTTGTTTTAGTATAATTACAATGCTATTCTTTAATGAAAAATCAATCAATCAACATAAATAAATCGTCGAATAGTATTGCTGTTTATTTCAGTATGTAGACTAAGAATTGAAACGCTAACAATTGAAACAATAAATAATTAACACCAAATCGTAGAAGATTTTTTTGTTTCAATATTACTTACAAGAAATAAATAACACCCAACAACACATAGGCCTACATCGTTAGTTAAAAAAAAGTGTAGAAAAATAACAATTTCCCACAACTAACAATGTTTACTTATTTATTTGTTCTGCATTTATTGATGATATTGCTATTTTTTTAAGATAATTATTTTCTTTAATTCATAATACATATTGAAAAACATTTTACACGTTTCATGTTATGCAATTGTCGGTGTGTGTGAAAGTTAAAATTTGATAATTAAATGCACTGCGTATTTTGTTTTTGATAATGGTGCATAGTCTAGTTAAAGAACTCGCTCAATTATTTCAGATGGTTTAATAAAGGGAACCTACTTTGTTATGATTCTGCTAAACATTTAACTGGTAATTTCCCTTGCATTCCAATGAGTTATCAAGAACATACAAACTTCAGCTCCTTTAATATTATTTTTACAAACGTGGTCTAAAGAATGCTTGATTTTTCGGGCTAAGCCGAAAAAATGTGCACACGAAATATTTATTTATTTATTCAACATCAACGAGAAAAAAAAATGAGAACATAAATGATTTTCTTAAAATATAAGATAAGTTACCACTATTTAAATAACTAAAGAAAAGCATGGCGTTTGAAACTTTTTGATAAGTTGCTAAAAATACTAAAACCATCAAACACAAACTGTTTAGTAAAGTTCAAATAAAACCAAACATTAGGTTCTTATAACCTCATTTATTTTAATAATATTGTAGGCTATATGATTTTTTTTTTTAAATTTTGGCCTTTTCACTTTGTTGTTAAGTCCGGTTAGTTTTTTTTCATTAAAATATGTCTTTTAGAATACATATAAAACATCAGTTTTTAGTTTTATTTATTGCTTTAAAAAAATACATTAGCCATTTACTTAAAATTGAGAATACATTTACTTCTGTGTTCAAAATACACTTTATTTATCTGTATTAAAGAATATTAAATATTATCACAACTATGTGAGTATTTTTGTTTCTGGTTGTGCAGTATTCGGTATTGCTGTCTGGCTATTAGTATCACTAGCGCAAATAGTTCAGTCTCACAACTCGTTATTTACACAAAGATATTTAGAGTTATATTCAATGTACGAGAGGAAATAATTGGTTTCTTGTTTGTTTAAAACTAGTGGCAGCTACAAAATAATTAATTCAAATTAATTCAAGTAGGCTGTAATAGAGAGAGAGAGAAAAAAAGGAGGAAGTAGATAGAGAGAGAGAGAGAGAGAGAGAGAGAGAGAGGGAGAGAGAGAGAGAGATGAAAAATTAAGAGAAAAAAATATTTATTCATAAATAGAAAAACTAGCTATGTGAAATAAATTAAGAATTCTAATTGATAGCAGAAAGAGGCTTAGCTAGGGGTGGGGGATGTGCAGGGTGGTCGCTCCGGGCGATTCAGGGATATTTGAAATATTCGGGGGTGGGGGTAGACTAAATTATCTGGGAGGGATCGGACCCAGGTAAAAGTATATATATTCTATTTAATTTGTATTTCGTTGAAGGGGACGTTCTTTAGGGTGGGTGGTGGGAAGGCGGGATGAGCTCCCCTCAGAGTCGCCTGAAATAAAGAACAAATGCGACTTTAGTCAGGTTTGATCTTAGGTGCAACATAAATATTCAAAGAAAGAATAACTCTTTTGTCTTTAATAGCCCCAAAGAAATAACTCCCATAATCATCCCCTGTGTGTATTGTAATGGCGATATTAGCAACAAACTGAATGGTGGATGACGCGTTCTGCTACAATAGAAAAAAAAATTCTGACCAATTGAGCCGAAGTTGATCCATTGTTCATTTAAACGTAGCACGTAATGCATAAAGTTATTTTTATCACCTATACCATAGATAGACACGGTCGCTTGGCTTCCAACCTCTGCTGACACCTCTGGTAGAGGCCAAGAAAATGTATGCAGTTGGACCAGAGAGCCTTCGGATGTTGCGCTGGTCTGGTCGGCTAAGCCCACGGTTGCTGAACCGAAAAGTCCCGAGTTCAATTCCTCGGTATATGATGCTTGATAGCTGGGGAAATCTACTTTCTTGAGTTTTGCAAAGGCATACACAACACGTAATAATGATTCCGCATTAAAGGTGCTTCTACAGTTTAACTTAACTAACTCTGTCTTTATTAAATTGTGTTGTAGTTTTGTTCTTTTTTTTTTTTTGTCGTTCGTTATTTGCAAAAATAAACAGACAAGTATAAATAATATCTTGACAGAAAGACGTGTTGACGTTGAAACTTGACACACACCACGTTGATAGCGAATACACTAGACATTATTTTTTACATCCTTGTTTGTTGTTATTAACGTTTAACGACAATACACAATTAATTTCAAGTACCTAGTCCAAAAATACCCTTTCCCTTTCTCTCAATATCTTTACATCTGTCTCTTTCCATTCCTCTCTCTATCTTTACATCTATGTCTCTTTCCTTCTCTACCTCTCTTGCATACAAGGCAATATTACTAAATTTTATTAATTAAAAAATTGTAAATTTTTCTCATTGAGGTTGTCCGGCTCTCAATCAAGGTGATTAACCCACCATTTACTCTCTTCACCAACCGGCATCGATTTAGCCGTTAGTCCAGCACAGAGACATCATACATTTTCCACCGTTTGATTTAACTGTCCCAATTACGCCTCGCTATGATACTCAACATGACCTTGACCATGACCCCAATTAACACGACCCCCAGCCAGCCCTAAATACACTTCTTAAGTGGCTGAATGAGTGTCGCCACCTCGCTATCTCCTTCAGCTCCTCTTCTTGTTTCATTTATTTTATTATATTATCTCTTTTAGCTCCTCTTTTTTTTATCTAATTTAGCTCCTCTTATTCCTTTAACTCAACTTAGTATTTCATTTAGCTCCCTCTATTATTTGCATTAACTCTTCATGCCAACTGCTTTAGTCCTTCTTGTCACCTGCTTTAGCTCCTCTTGTCACCTGCTTTAGCTCTTTTTGTCACCTGCTTTAGCTCCTTTTGTCATCTGCATTAGCCCCTCCTGTCTCCTGCGTTAGCTCCTCTTGTCACCTGCTTTAGCTCTCATTGTCACCTGTCTTAGCCCCTCTTAGCTCCTCTTGTCACCTGCTTTAGCTCCTCTTGTCACCTGCTTTAGCTCTTATTGTCAACTGTCTTAGCCCCTCTTAGTTCCTGCTTTAGCCATTCTTGTTATCTCCTTTGTAACCTCTTGTTATGTTATTTAGCTCCACTTATCTTGTTTAGCTTTTTCTATATCCTTCATCTCCCTTTTTTATCTTTTTCAGCTCCTCTTATTAACTACTTAAGCTCCACTTTTTATTCCTTCGGTTTATCTCGTAATTCATTTAGATGCTCATTTTTCTTTAGCTCCACCAATCTCCATTAACTCCCATTGTTACTAGCTTTAGCGCCGAGTTTTATCTCCATTGTTTCAAGCCAGACTGTTTTGATGCAGGTCGGAAGTTTATTCGCAGACTCAATGGGTTTCTGTCGCTTGCTTGAGTGTTAGCTAATAAAGTGGTCTTTGTTCAGTGGTTTTTATAAATGTTACCAGTGCCTGCCTTAGTAAAGTATTACAGGCGGGGCGGGATACTAATGTTTATTAATGACTCCAATGGTTTAAGTGTGCTTTGACCCCATGTGCTTTGAGCCCATGTACTTTGACCACATGTGCTTTGACTAGAGGTGATTTGACCTGGTGTTGTTTGACCGGGAGACGGACATTTTCCCGAATAGAAACATGCCCGAATGCGACAAACGCCCGAATAGAAACATGCCCGAATGCGACAAACGCCCGAATAGAAACATGCCCGAATGCGACAAACGCCCGAATGGACACTTGCCCAAATGCGACAAACGCCCGAATGGACACTTGCCCGAATGCGACAAACACCCGAATGGACACTTGCCCGAATGCGACAGTTGCCCGATTGGACACTTGCCCGAATGCACAAATGCGTTATCTTCCCCTTGTTGTTTCCTTCAACTTCCCCTCTTATCGGCCTCTTACTTCTTCCCCTTTGAATGTATTATATATTGTATGTGTGTAGCTTGAGTTTATATAAGTGTTATGTGCTTTACTTAAAGTTTGTTACACGATTTGTTTTCAAACGTATTGCTATACATTATCTTTTGTCTGCGTTTTTTGCTAACTGAAGTCCCCATTTCCAAAATGTTTTTAAAAATATAGATACTTGATCAGGAAACGCTTTTTAAATATTTTAGAATATTAATAGAATATTAATATTATTAAAATATGTAATCGTCTTTTGTAAAAAAATGTGATAATAGTTATTTTAACCAACTTACATGAACGTATACGTTTTGAAAAGAAATATGCCTAATAAAACTGATAGAAAGAAGAACGTGTGCAAAAGTTGAAACTGATGATTTGCACAATAGTTTGATTTATTCATTGAATGGTACAATTTATAATACAAAAACAATCTGTATTGAATGTTTTTTTTTTAAATTTATTTTGAGTTTTTTACCAAAAAATATGTACAAGTAAAGTTCCCTTTTCGAATCTGGCAAAAAAAGTAGTGGTTACCTGTTTATGTGATCCCAATAGACGAAAACACAAAAAAAAATGCAACAGTAAAAAGTAAAAAAAAATTATATCATACTTTGACAATACGAAAAAAACAGAAAAAAAAATAGCAAAAGACTAATAGTATAGATAATTTTGACGCTAGATTAATTTGTAGCCAGCTGTGTTGTAATGCAATAAAAACATTTCAGAGGACATCTTTAGTTGCCGGCCTTGCCTGGATGGCGCGAATATTCGTGTTTAGTTGGCGATTTCAAATGTACTGTAGTTATAACAAATGTTTACTGTTAAGTGTTTTAGAAACAGAATTCAGCACATGTGTATATAGATTGGCCTCTATCTCTCAGATATCTAAAGAAAATAATTCTGGTTGTCGTTAGTTTATACCAGTTTTTGATTCATCACTTTTTATATATTACGGTGATCGAAAAACTGCGCAGAAACTATGCGCAAACTTTTTATGGAAATCGAGCATTTATAGATATCGACAAAGAAGGATCAAATGTTCATTGTAAAATAATACAACATTATTCTACAGAGTATGGCAAAATTAAAGTGTATTTGTATAAATCGTTTCTATTTTCACATGTTTCAGTTTGCGCACTTTTCCTGTGAGCAGATTTCATTTAGCGCATTTTTATGTTTGCGATACTTTTAGAGATCTAAGTATTACATATGTTAAGATAAATCTGGGAGTGGTATGAAATAGTTATTCTCTTCGTCTTCAGCACTTAAAGTTTCTGTTAGATACGGTTGGATTTGGTTCGCCGTGTTTTCATTTACTGTGTCATGTGTCACATTGTGATAAAGAGTAGGGCTTGTCACAACATTATCTGGAATGAGATAACCGCCACTGTTGTCTTCTGCGACGTCTGGTTTGTGGTTGTGGTGGGCGTGGGCTCCAACACACCCAGCACCGCCACGATCTGGGGATATGATTATCTCTTCCCACTGGTAGTAATCCGCGGTCTTGTTCGCAGAAGGGAATTCGGAATAAATAGGATTGCTATCCGGTGACACATATTCACTGTCGAGTTTGATATTTTCCTCTTGTAGACGATTCATCGACATGTATTGGTGGTTTTCTTCCGTGTCATCTTTGGCGACTGCTGCGTCGTAGACGTTCTCAATATTATCCGTGTTTTTATCTCTTGGTACAGAATGAACCATAGCTTCGACTGTTTTTTCGCTGCTTGCAGTCATTGTGTTGTCGTCTACGTTCTTACTATTACACATACTTTGATTTTCCGCGTTTTGTAAGTTTTGATAAGCAGCTTCCGTTGGAACAGTACACAAACTCTCGCCTAGATTTTTTTTAACATCGCTCTCGTCTTGAATTTCCGCATGTTTTTCTGCGTGAGACTTTGGATCAGGTTCCACCAAATCTTCTTTTTTCTGGTCGTTGTTTTTATCAATGGCAACCAGGCGAAAATCAATGTACTGTTGATCTGGTGGTCTCGGGGGTAGGGGAGGCAGAGTGTCTAACCGACATTGTTTTGGCTCGTTGGCGTCGTGGTCGTGCCCTCGGATGTTGTTGTTGGTCACCATCGCGTCTACAGCGTCATCCAAAGTGTTGTATTCTTCCTCGTCTACAGATGTACAAAACAAATTAATAAAACATTATAACAAAACTATAGTTAACGGCAGTGGCGTAGCACTTACTGGTGTCACCCCCCCCCCCCCCCCACAGAGGCGTAGTGACCCTTCCCGGGGACAAACTTTCAAACTTTCGATTTGCACCCCCCCCCCCCTCAAGTTTTTCTCTATATATTTTGCTATTTTTTGCCTTGGTGTCACCCCCCCCCCCCTAAATGGTGTCACCCGGTGCAGTCCGCCCCCCCCCCCCCTCGCTACGCCTCTGGTTAACGGGACTGCGCCAAAATGTCAGTTTAACTACATATCAAATAAACATGAAGATATTCATTCCGCCTAAATACGAATTGAAGATTCCTCAATTTATTTCAAGATACCGATCCCCATATATATATACATGCATATATACGTACCATTTCGATGTTCAATGTAAACATTCTCCGCCCGTTGAGCACTGCAGAAACAGAAAGAAAGTAAAACATATTAAAATTTAAAAAAAAACAACTTTTAATGGGTTTAAAATTCATTTTATATTTATTTTTACGATGTAAAAACTTCAATTTAATGAAGCGGATGTATGAAACATACTCATGGCTTTGTTTATACCCTTACACTGTTTGATAAAAATATATTTACTATTAATAGGAATTTATATTTGATTTGTATTTTGACCTATAAATTTTAATTAAATAAATTACTTTAGGTTAGTAGTATCACAAGCTGAGATAAGGGTGAAGGGCAAAGACTGATAATGAAATTCAGCAACATCATTTCCGGGGTTGATGCCAAATCGAAGGATTTCCCAATTCCGTTTATTTAAAAACTGAGCATTCTTATAACAATAACAAAGTCAAGAATCTAAGTAGGGGGGGGGGCAGAGACCAAACCATTGTGAAAACACACGGGGCCAGTATCTAGGTACAGCAGCCAGAGACCACAAGTATCTAGGTACAGGAGCCAGAGACCACAAGTATCTAGGTACAGGAGCCAGAGACCACTGGTCAAGTATCTAGGTACAGGAGCCAGAGACCACGGGTCAAGTATCTAGGTACAGGGGCCAGAGACCACGGGTCAAGTATCTAGGTACAGGAGCCAGAGACCACGGGTCAAGTATCTAGGTACAGGAGCCAGAGACCACGGGTCAAGTATCTAGGTACAGGAGCCAGAGACCACAAGTATCTAGGTACAGGGGCCAGAGACCACAAGTATCTAGGTACAAGAGCCAGAGACCACAAGTATCTAGGTACAGGAGCCAGAGACCACAAGTATCTAGGTACAGGAGCCAGAGACCACAAGTATCTAGGTACAGGAGCCAGAGACCACAAGTATCTAGGTACAGGTGCCAGAGACCACAAGTATCTAGGTACAGAAGCCAGAGACCACAAGTATCTAGGTACAGGAGCCAGAGACCACAAGTATCTAGGTACAGGGGCCAGAGACCACAAGTATCTAGGTACAAGAGCCAGAGACCACAAGTATCTAGGTACAGGAGCCAGAGACCACAAGTATCTAGGTACAGGAGCCAGAGACCACAAGTATCTAGGTACAGGAGCCAGAGACCACGGGTCAAGTATCTAGGTACAGGAGCCAGAGACCAAATCATGTTGAAAACACACGGGTCAAGTATCTATGAACAGGAGCCAGAGATCACGGGTCAAGTATCTAGGTACAGGAGCCAAAGACCACTGGTCAAGTATCTAGGTACAGGAGCCAGAGACCACGGGTCAAGTATCTAGGTACAGGAGCCAGAGACAACTGGTCAAGTATCTAGGTACAGGAGCCAGAGACCACGGGTCAAATATCTAGGTACAGGAGCCAGAGACTACTGGTCAAGTATCTAGGTACAGGAGCCAGAGACCACGGGTCAAGTATCTAGGTACAGGGGCCAGAGACCACAAGTATCTAGGTACAGGAGCCAGAGACCACGGGTCAAGTATCTAATTACAGGTGCCAAAGACCACGTGTCAAGTATCTAGGTACAGGAGCCAAAGACCACGGGTCAAGTATCTAGGTACAGGAGCCAGAGACCACTGGTCAAGTATCTATATACAGGAGCCAGAGACCACTGGTCAAGTATCTAGGTACAGGAGCCAGAGACCACTGGTCAAGTATCTAGGTACAGGAGCCAGAGACCACGGGTCAAGTATCTAGGTACAGGAGCCAGAGACCACGGGTCAAGTATCTAGGTACAGGAGCCAGAGACCACAAGTATCTAGGTACAGGAGCCAGAGACCACGGGTCAAGTATCTAGGTACAGGAGCCAGAGACCACTGGTCAAGTATCTAGGTACAGGAGCCAGAGACCACGGGTCAAGTATCTAGGTACAGGAGCCAGAGACCACGGGTAAAGTATCTAGGTACAGGAGCCCGAGACCACTTGTCAAGTATCTAGGTACAGGAGCCAGAGACCACGGGTCAAGTATCTAGGTACAGGAGCCAGAGACCACGGGTAGGGTATCTAGGTACAGGAGCCAGAGACCACGGGTCAAGTATCTAGGTACAGGAGCCAGAGACTCCTGGTCAAGTATGTAGGTACAGGAGCCTGAGACCACGGGTCAAGTATCTAGGTACAGGAGCCAGAGACCACGGGTCAAGTATCTAGGTACAGGGGCCAGAGACCACGGGTCAAGTATCTAGGTACAGGAGCCAGAGACGACAAGTATCTAGGAACAGGAGCCAGAGACCACGGGTCAAGTATCTAGGTACAGGAGCCAGAGACCACGGGTCAAGTATCTAGGTACAGGAGCCAGAGACCACGGGTCAAGTATCTACAGGAGCCAGAAACCACGGGTCAAGTATCTAGGTACAGGAGCCAGAGACCAAATCATGGTGAAAATACACGGGTCAAGTATCTAGGTACAGGAGCCAGAGACCACGGGTCAAGTATCTAGGTACAGGAGCCAGAGACCACGGGTCAAGTATCTACAGGAGCCAGAGACCACGGGTCAAGTATCTAGGTACAGGAGCCAGAGACCAAATCATGGCGAAAATACACGGGTCAAGTATCTAGGTACAGGAGCCAGAGACCACTGGTCAAGTATCTACAGGAGCCAGAGGCCACGGGTCAAGTATCTAGGTACAGGAGACAGAGACCAAATCATGGTGAAAATACACGGGTCAAGTATCTAGGTACAGAAGCCAGAGACCACGGGTCAATTATCTAGGTACAGGAGCCGGAGACCACGGGTCAAGTATCTAGGTACAGGAGCCAGAGACCACAAGTATCTAGGTACAGAAGCCAGAGACCACGGGTCAAGTATCTAGGTACAGGAGCCAGAGACAACTTGTCAAGTATCTAGGTACAGGAGCTAGAGACCACGGGTCAAGTATCTAGGTACAGGAGCCAGAGACCACAAGTATCTAGGTACAGAAGCCAGAGAACACGGGTCAAGTATCTAGGTACAGGAGCCAGAGACCACGGGTCAAGTATCTAGGTACAGGAGCCAGAGACCACAAGTATCTAGGTACAGGAGCCAGAGACCACTGGTCAAGTATCTAGGTACAGGTGCCAGAGACCACTGGTCAAGTATCTAGGTACAGAAGCCAGCGACCACGGGTCAAGTATCCAGATACAGGAGCCAGAGACCACTGGTCAAGTATCTAGGTACAGGAGCCAGAGACCACGGGTCAAGTATCTAGGTACAGGAGCCAGAGACCACGGGTCAAGTATCTAGGTACAGGAGCCAGAGACCACGGGTCTAGTATCTAGGTACAGGGGCCAGAGACCACAAGTATCTAGGTACAGGAGCCTGAGACCACGGGTCAAGTATCTAGGTACAGGAGCCAGAGACCACAAGTATCTAGGTACAGGGGCCAGAGACCACAAGTATCTAGGTACAGGGGCCAGAGACCACAAGTATCTAGGTACAGGGGCCAGAGACCACAAGTATCTATTTACAGGAGCCAGAGACTACAAGTATCTAGGTACAGGGGCCAGAGACCACGGGTCAAGTATCTAGGTACACGAGCCAGAGACCACGGGTCAAGTATCTAGGTACAGGTGCCAGAGACCACTGGTCAAGTATCTAGGTACAAGAGCCA
Organism: Physella acuta; assembly: GCF_028476545.2. NCBI lineage: Eukaryota > Metazoa > Mollusca > Gastropoda > Physidae > Physella > Physella acuta. Next base: position 30,999 of record NW_026732911.1, read on the forward strand.
GAGACCACGGGTCAAGTATCTAGGTACAGGAACTAGAGACCGCGTGTCAAGTATCTAGGTACAGGAGACAGAGACCACGGGTCAAGTATCTAGGTACAGGAGCCAGAGACCACAAGTATCTAGGTACAGGAGCCTGAGACCACGGGTCAAGTATCTAGGTACAGGAGCCAGAGACCACTGGTCAAGTATCTAGATACAGGAGCCAGAGACCACGGGTCAAGTATCTAGGTATAGGAGCCAGAGACAACAAGTATCTAGGTACAGGAGCCTGAGACCACTTGTCAAGTATCTAAGTACAGGAGCCAGAGACCACTGGTCAAGTATTTAGGTACAGGAGCCAGAGACCACGGGTCAAGTATCTAGGTACAGGAGCCAGAGACCACGGGTCAAGTATCTAGGTACAGGAGCCAGAGACCACAAGTATCTAGGTACAGGAGCCAGAGACCACTGGTCAAGTATCTAGGTACAGGAGCCAGAGACCACGGGTAAAGTATCTAGGTACAGGAGCCCGAGACCACGGGTCAAGTATCTAGGAATAGGAGCCAGAGACCACTGGTCAAGTATCTAGGTACAGGAGCCAGAGACCACTGGTCAAGTATCTAGGTACAGGAGCCAGAGACCACTGGTCAAGTATCTAGGTACAGGTGCCAGAGACCACGGGTAAAGTATCTAGGTACAGGAGCCCGAGACCATGGGTCAAGTATCTAGGAATAGGAGCCAGAGACCACTGGTCAAGTATCTAGGTACAGGAGCCAGAGACCACGGGTCAAGTATCTAGGTATAGGAGCCAGAGACAACAAGTATCTAGGTACAGGAGCCTGAGACCACTTGTCAAGTATCTAAGTACAGGAGCCAGAGACCACTGGTCAAGTATCTAGGTACAGGAGCCAGAGACCACAGGTCAAGTATCTAGGTACAGGAGCCAGAGACCACGGGTCAAGTATCTAGGTACAGGAGCCAGAGACCACAAGTATCTAGGTACAGGGGCCAGAGACCACAAGTATCTAGGTACAGGGGCCAGAGACCACTGGTCAAGTATCTAGGTACAGGGGCCAGAGACCACAAGTATCTAGGTACAGGGGCCAGAGACCACAAGTATCTAGGTACAGGAGCCTGAGACCACGGGTCAAGTATCTAGGTACAGGGGCCAGAGACCACAAGTATCTAGGTACAGGGGCCAGAGACCACAAGTATCTAGGTACAGGGGCCAGAGACCACTGGTCAAGTATCTAGGTACAGGGGCCAGAGACCACAAGTATCTAGGTACAGGAGCCAGAGACCACAAGTATCTAGGTACAGGAGCCAGAGACCACAAGTATCTAGGTACAGGGGCCAGACACCACAAGTATCTAGGTACAGGGGCCAGAGACCACTGGTCAAGTATCTAGGTACAGGGGCCAGAGACCACAAGTATCTAGGTACAAGAGCCAGAGACCACAAGTATCGAGGTACAGGGGCCAGAGACCACGGGTCAAGTATCTAGGTACAGGAACTAGAGACCACGGGTCAAGTATCTAGGTACAGGAGCCAGAGACCACTTGTCAAGTATCTAGGTACAGGAGCCAGAGACCACGGGTCAAGTATCTAGGTACAGGGGCCAGAGACCACGGGTCAAGTTTCTAGGTACAGGAGCCAGAGACCACAAGTATCTAGGTACAGGAGCCTGAGACCACGGGTAAAGTATCTAGGTACAGTAGCCAGAGACCACAAGTATCTAGGTACAGGAGCCAGAGACCACTGGTCAAGTATCTAGGTACAAGAGCCAGAGACCACGGGTCAAGTATCTAGGTACAGGAGCCAGAGACCACAAGTATCTAGGTACAGGGGCCAGAGACCACAAGTATCTAGGTACAGGGGCCAGAGACCACGGGTCAAGTATCTAGGTACAGGAACTAGAGACCACGGGTCAAGTATCTAGGTACAGGAGCCAGAGACCACTTGTCAAGTATCTAGGTACAGGAGCCAGAGACCACGGGTCAAGTATCTAGGTACAGGAGCCAGAGACCACTGGTCAAGTATCTAGGTACAGGAGCCAGAGACCACGGGTCAAGTATCTAGGTACAGGAGCCAGAGACCACGGGTCAAGTATCTAGGTACAGGAGCCAGAGACCACGGGTCAAGTATCTAGGTACAGGAGCCAGAGACCACGGGTCAAGTATCTAGGTACAGGAGCCAGAGACCACTGGTCAAGTATCTAGGTACAGGGGCCAGAGACCACGGGTCAAGTATCTAAGTACAGAAGCCAGAGACCACGGGTCAAGTATCAAGGTACAGAAGCCAGAGACCACGGGTCAAGTATCTAGGTACAGAAGCCAGAGACCACGGGTCAAGTATCTACAGGAGCCAGAGACCACGGGTCAAGTATCTAGGTACAGGAGCCAGAGACCACGGGTCAAGTATCTACAGGAGCCAGAGACCACGGGTCAAGTATCTAGGTACAGGAGCCAGAGACCACGGGTCAAGTATCTAGGTACAGGAGCCAGAGACCACTGGTCAAGTATCTAGGTACAGGAGCCAGAGACCACAAGTATCTAGGTACAGGAGCCAGAGACCACGGGTCAAGTATCTAGGTACAGAAGCCAGAGACCACGGGTCAAGTATCAAGGTACAGAAGCCAGAGACCACGGGTCAAGTATCTAGGTACAGGAGCCAGAGACCACGGGTCAAGTATCTAGTAGCAATGGTAAGAGAAACGCTCGATTCCGGTCGATTCATTGAGTATAGTTTACCCGGGATTTGACTGTAAATCAGGTTGAATAAAAGAGGGAATGCGTTTGCTTTCAACTTACATAATTATTTTTAAAAATGCTATAACTTTTAATGCTTGATAGTTTGATAGTTTGATATACTTACTTTTCAAATCTAACTCTGAACTTCTGAGCAGCTGAAAATTTTAAATTGATCTTTAAATTATTACAAAAACATAATATAATCTAATTACAAATGTACCTATTCCTAATATTAATATTTTGCTAAAATAATTATATCATTAACGTAAGTAGGCCCCCCATAACTTTTATAAACTAATGACTATTAAACGTGTTCAGTTAATATAATTATATTGCTAATGCAATGATTCTTAACCTGGGTTCGATCGAACCACAGAGTTCAGTTAGTCAGAGACAGGGTTTATGTGGAGTTCATGACTCACACCCGACTTCTATAATTCACGATAAAATTTAGTCAGTGTGGACGATACAACTATTAAAAAGAGTTCGTTGATTGCGCATATGAAACTGGTGGGGTTCAGTACCTCAAAAAGTTAAAATCTACTGTGTTAATATAATGTTTCTGTATATTAAATTAAAAGTGTTATATCAATTGCTTTTATCTAATAAGAAAAGTGTGCCTCTTACTTTTGTAGGCAGTAATCTAAGAATGTGTTACTTATCTAAGTATGTAAAGTAAGTATTAAGAGCTTTTAGATTGCTCCATGCTTACCCTTTAATTTCTTTCTTCTATAGATTATCAGCGCGACAACAACAAAAACAATAGCAACCACTGGGAGGACACCGGCCATAACATAATAATGGGTGACTGCTTCATGTGGTAAATAACCTGTTATAATAGTAAATATAACTTATAAAAAAAATGTACATAATATTTTGTCAACATATCTTCATATTTCTACATGTCATTTGTTTAAAAAACAAAAACAAAAATACAGAGCAAAAAAATTATTTAAAATGTGAAAATTGCATATTTTTAAACTAGTTTTTTTTTTAGAAATCATAGTTTTAAAGAAGTGTTTTTAACGTTATTCTAAACTACTAACAGTGTTGAAAGAAGCGGAAGACAAAAGATGTTGTGGAATGGGAAACGAAAACTCTACAAATGTATACAGATAAAATTATACATACAAATATAATAATGAATTAATAATAATTCTGATATTTTCGGTAACTAAACTATGTATAGATAAATAAAACATTGATCCTATCTAGTTCTGCATGATAAATGTAAACAAACATACATAACTATGTCAAGCTGTCTTATAAAAATTTGAATTTATTTTAAAATATTTACTTGAAAAAGTTTATAGTACAGAAATGTAATCATGACCAATAAAATAGCCAATCCAAGTTTATCTAATTAAAGTAAGAAAATAAAAAAAATTATTCATTGAAGATGAATCATTTATTAATTTTAACGGCGTCAAGTTCAGTGGGTTTTCTACTAATCAATTGTTGCGACAACTTTGTACCGAAAGGACATGAACACGGTTAAGTTGCTGTCAATTAAAATAGATGAAGCTTTGAAAAGTTCATATATCTCTGGACCCTATAATAAAGGTTATTTATAGATCATAAAGCGTTATGTTATGAGTTATAATCTTGAAATCGCGTTTAACAAAACAAAATACATTACATATTAAATGTTAGGATTAGTCATCTTTTTCTGGAAATAAAATAATAATATTCGACACGTTTACTTGAAATGTCAACTAAAATGGAGAACGCCTTAAAAATCTCGTATATCACAAAACAGTATGGACCCTCGATATATTTTTTTGTTTCAATTGCTATGTATTATCATCTTAAAATTTCGTATAACAAAAAAAAACATAAAATATTAAAAACAGGATTGATCAATATTTCCGGACAGAAAAAAAAATCAGATAGGATCCGTTTAATTGAAAAAATATAATATCTACTTTTTAAAAAGCTTTTTATTTTTATTTATTAGGCTGTAATAATCCTAAGGACAAAAGAATGAGACCGATCAAGAAAGACATGAAGACGTGACCCGGAAGAAGACACCAAGAAGATTGGATACACATGGAGACAGTTGGAGAAACTAACCAAAGACAAATATGCCTGTAAAGGTCATGTCAGATGTCTATGTCGCTAGCCTAAACCTAACCTATCAGGCAGTAATATGAAATCATCTACCTGTAACATTTAGTTTCAACGTGAACGGTACAATAGGAAACAATTCTGTCTCTCCTGTTATTGTTATCACCCCTGCGTCCTCCGGTGTGATTTTAGAGATGAACACCCGGACAAAGTAATGGATGCCGGACAGCGGGTCCTTATCGACAGAGTAGCTGACCCTGTTTGATCTGTCATCCGTGATCTTTTTCCCGTTCATTGACATCTGATGTAAGTACTTGAATACATCCGGGTGTGTGATGACGCAGATGAAAATGGTGATGTTGCTTCCTAGTTCACCGTGTAGCAGCTTTGGTGAGTCCACAGAGTAGCATGGGATAGGTGGGCCTAGGTGTAATATAAGAGAATGGTATAGGTGGGCCTAGGTGTAATATATCAGTATAATAAAGGTGGTTCAAGGTAAAATATAGCAATATAATATGTAGGCCTAGGTGTAATATATCAGTATAATAAAGGTGGTTCAAGGTAAAATATAGAATATAATAGGTGGGCCTAGGTGTAATATAACAGAATGGTATAGGTGGGCCTAGGTGTATTATAAAAGGATGGTATAGGTGGGCCTAGGTGTATTATAAGAGGATGGTATAGGTGGGCGTAGGTGTAATATATCAGTATAATAAAGGTGGTTCAAGGAAAAATATAGAATATAATAGGTGGGCCTAGGTGTAATATAAGAGAATGGTATATGTGGGCCAAGGTGTATTATAAGAGGATGGTATAGGTGGGCCTAGGTGTATTATAAGAGGATGGTATAGGTGGGCCTAGGTGTAATATATTAGTATAATAAAGGTGGTTCAAAGTAAATTTAGGCAATATAATAGGTGGGCCTAGGTGTAATATAAGAGAATGGTATAGGTGGGCCTAGGTGTAATATATCAGTATAATAAAGGTGGTTCAATGTAAAATATGGCAATATAATAGGTGGGCCTAGGTGTAATATAAGAGGATGGTATAGGTGGGCCTATGTGTAATATATCAGTATAATAAAGGTGGTTCAATGTAAAATATGGCAATATAATAGGTGGGCTTAGTTGTAATATAAGAGGATGGTATAGGTGGGCCTAGGTGTAATATATCAGTATAATAAAGGTGGTTCAAGGTAAAATATGGCAATATAATAGGTGGGCCTAGGTGTAATATAAGAGGATGGTATAGGTGGGCCTAGGTGTAATATAAGAGGATGGTATAGGTGGACCTAGGTGTAATATATCAGTATAATAAATGTGGTTCAAGGTAAAATATGGCAATATAATAGGTGGGCCTAGGTGTAATATAAGAGGATGGTATAGGTGGACCTAGGTGTAATATATAAGTATAATAAAGGTGGTTCAAGGTAAAATATAGCATTATAATAGGTGGACCTAGGTGTAATATATCATTATAATAAAGGTGGTTCAAGGTAAAATATAGCATTATAATAGGTTGACCTAGGTGTAATATATCATTATAATAAAGGTGGTTTAAGGTAAAATATAGCATTATAATAGGTGGACCTAGGTGTAATATATCATTATAATAAAGGTGGTTCAAGGTAAAATATAGCAATATAATAGGTGGGCCTAGGTGTAATATATCATTATAATAAAGGTGGTTCAAGGTAAAATATAGCAATATAATAGGTGGGCCTAGGTGTAATATAAGAGAATGGTATAGGTGGGTCCAGATCAAATATAACATAATGATATAGTTGGACCTAGGATAATATAAGAGAATGGTTTAGGTGGGTCTAGGTAAAATATAGCAATATAATAGATGGGACTAGGTAAAATATAGCAATATAATAGGTGGGCGTAGGTAAAATATATCAATATAATAAGTGGTTCTATGTTAAATATTTTAATATAAAAGTGGTCCTAGGTAAAATATATCAATATAATAGGTTGAACTGGGTAAAATATAACACTATGATAAAGGCGAACCTAAGTGAACTTATAAAAGCCGACTTTACTATTCCTAAAGTGAGTGAACTCAGATATATTAGCAGTCAAGCGCTATACCACACGGCCACACATTCCGTTTAAAAGAAATATTTCAAGAATCGATATTAATGTCCAAAAGAACTAAAAAAAATCTATGAAAAGAAAAAGAAGCAACATAAACATACCAATTCTTTTGTTAATTATTTTGACAATATTTTTTAAAAACTTACATTTAAAAACAAGTACGTAAACGTTGGCAATATCAACCATTGTGTCTGACTGCCAAACCTCACATGTGTAGTTTCCAGACTTGAGACAATCGGCTTTCGGATGTTCAAACTTGAGGTGTTTGCTGTTAGAAACACGAGCCAGGTTAGCACCGGACTCATCTCTAATTCGTATCTCCGTATTTTTGCTTGCGTGGTTGATGTTGCAAGAGAGCGAGATAGAGTTGTTTTTAGGGGTGATGACGGTTTTGTTAGAGGATTGGTTAACGGTAAACATGTCGATCCATGAATTACCTGTTAAATTGACCAAATATTAAAGCAAGCTTTGATGATGACTAAATTAATATAAAATCTTAGATTTATATATATATATATATATATATATATATATATATATATATATATATATATATATATGGCCTATATATATATATATATAGCCTATATATATATATAGCCTATATATATATATATATATATATATATATATATACATATAACCTATATATATATATGTCTATATGTAAATATATTATTGTAAATACGTGTATGCGTATATGTGTGTATGTGTCAGTGAGTGTGTTTGAACTTGTCTGTGTATGTGTGAACACGTGTGTTTGTGAACACGTGTGTGTGTGTGTATTTGAACAAGTGTGTGTGTGAATATATATTTGTACGAACACATGTGGGTGAGGAAGTGTGTTTGTATGTGTGTGTGTGTATGTGTGTGTGGGGGGGGGTAAACATCGCAAACAAAGAATTAGTTTTAATATAAAATGTGTCCATTTAAAAAAGACAATGCCTATGATAAATTCAATACTTCCCTTTTATAAAAAAAACAAGTAAAATTGCTTACATTTTACAGCTTGTAGATACCCATTCCTGGAATCTACCAAGATATCTTTCTCGTACACTTCACAAGTGTAATTTCCTCCGTCTAGACAGTTTTCTTGCTGGAGTTTATATACCAACTGTGTGCTGTTGGTATCCTGCGCTAGAATATTTCCGTGCTCGTTTTTTAAACGAATCTCGAACGTTTCATTCGTGCTTGCTATAACACAGTTAAATCCCACATGAATGCCCGTATACGCAGGCGAAGTTGTATTACTGTAGTTGTTTATTGAAAATGCTACGATAGAAGTCCGGCCTGAATCGAAACACAATATGTGTGTATTGTAATCTTACTAAATAATAAATATTTGTATTTTTTTTTTTAAATATTATAAGTGATACATACAATTATAATTACATTTTTGAAAATAAAACAGTTTTGGAACGATCGATTACACTCATTTAATATTTTTCAATTGAGAATTAACTATTGAAAATAATTTTTAGAGTTATTTTGTCAAGGGCGGGTGCGATTTTTCTCTATATACGGTTTGTAAAAATAAGTCGATTTTGGTGTGACACCGTTATCCGATAGCCATGAGACTTTGGGGGAGTTGATTAGAACAATTCAGGGAAGGGTTCTGTAAAAAAATCCTTTTTTTTTAATTTCGCAAGGGTGGCGCCACGGGCGGCTGCGATTTCTCTATATACGGTTTATAAAATTTCGGTTTCACACCGTTCATCCGTGTACCATGAAACTTTGGGGAGATGATTAGATCACTCAATGGTAGGGTTCTGTAAAAAAAATATTGTTTAATATTGCAAGGGCGGCGCCCCCCCCCCCCCCCCCCGAGGGTGGAGCGATTTTTTTTTCTCTATACACGGTATATAAAAAATAAAACTCGGATGCGGTTCGTTCGAGTGCCATGAAACTTTAGGGAGTAGATGAGAATACTCCCGAGAATATTTCTGCGAAAAAGAAAACTAAAGTTTCTTACGGGCGGCGCCATATAGGGTACAACTTTCGTCAATACACGGTTTGGCGCCCAGAGTTTTAGAGCGACTATGTTGGCACTTGGCATCCGTTATTCGAGCGTCCTGCATAGCGAGTAAGGGGTACTACTATATTCAGCGGTAAAACTACAACAGGCTTCTAAAAATAACTTTGTAACGCGAGGAAATCCTTCTGTACAGTTTCGTCACCTTGCGAAAGATGAAAAAATAACTTTTTGAATATGAGGAGCCTACTGTAGAATTTCGCCACTTTGCGAATGATGCAAAAAGCATCTATTATTAGACAATCCAGTCAGAAATTGAGATCGAGCATCTAATAATAGACCATAAGTAACGCTAGCATATTGCATCAGTCACACTGATATTTAAAATACGTCAAATAATTTTTTTACGTGTTAAAGAAAAAAATCCTGTTCATTTGTGTCACTTTAGCGAATGACGAAATCTGCATCATTATTAACAGAATGCTATTTGGCCGATGGCGCCTGTTAGTTTTAAGGAGCCAGGGGTCGTACGAAGCGCATATGCGGTTGTGTAATCGGGGGGTGGGGGCCCTGAGAGCGCCCCTCTACGTCTCTGACACAGAGGCGGTCACCGAAGTGTGTTCTATCATATTATTTGGGTGAGTGACTAATGTACACTCAAGGTTTTCATGCGGTAGTGTAGGTAAACCCGTGTCCTGATATTTATGATCCAAGAACAGGCATTGTTTACATTTAAATAACTCATTTTTAGTAAAGAAGTTCACGCGTCTAAGAACATATAATTATAATTGATAACGCGTTCGTGAAATCCTAATATATTTCGTCAAACTTTCTTCTATCCCCGCGGCAACGCGCGGGGGTCGGGTACGCTAGTATATATATATATATATATATATATATATATATATATATATATATATATATATATATATATATATATATATTCGTTGATTTATATGTAATTCAAAGTAAAACTAAAACTTGCTCCATGTATACAGCTTACAAACCAAAACATAAAAAAAAATTACATATATATTACTTACATGCAGTTTCTCTGCCGAATGTGAGAATAAGAATAACGTGTATAGCTATTAAAATAATCATTTTTTTTAGCTTTGAACTGTATTTCGACATACACAAATCATTTTCTTACTGAGGATTCAATAACCATTGCACAATTTCGTGTGTAACCGTGAATGAATTGTTGCATCTATATCCTCCTTCTAGTTTCTAGAAAACGGATGTCCACTTGAATGGGACAGTGGAGATTACTTGGCGGGAAGCTAGGCGTTGGTGATGTGTCGTGGGCAGGACACCACGTGATGGCGTCACCCATTGACGTGCTCACCATGTCGTGTCAAGGACATGCAACAACTGACATAGTGAACTACGTCGTTGTGTATTCATCATATCCTGTTTAGATGTGCTACGTCAATCGTGCATTCGTCATAATTATTTGACAGATTCGTTGTATTTAAAAAACAGTATGTTTTTGAGAGGTTATAAATATATAAGTAGTTTATATAGGCCTATATAGGCGTGGCCTAAGCGATAGCAGGGGCGGAACTACAGTGCCGCCAGACCACGCAATGCGGGGGGGGGGAGGTGCCCAGGCAGTTTAGGGGCCCACAGCCGACCTTAATTTATATATATATATATCTTAATATATAAATATGGCATAGGCGTAGCGAGGGGGGGTGCAAAACGAAAGCTTGAGGGGGGTGCAAATCGAAAGTTTGTCACCGGGTGCCGGGAACGGTCGCTACGCCTCTGATATATGGGGGGCCAAAAAGAATTGTTTTCGGGGTGGCCCTTTTTCTAGTTCCGCATCTGAGCGGTATGGCTGTTACCTGCAAGTCTCGAGTTGGGATAGGGGTCAGTAAAACGTCCCTGAGTTTATATATATATATATATATATATATATATATATATATATATATATATATATATATATATATATATATATATATATATATATATATATATATATATATATACATATATATACATATATATATATACATATATATACATATATATATATATATAAATATATATATATATATATATAGAGAGAGAGAGAGAGAAAGAGAGAGAACGAGAGAGAGAGAAAGAGAGAGAGAGAGAGAGAGAGAGAGAGAGAGATGGGGAGGAGTAAAAGAAATTCTAATTTTTTTTTCATTTTTGTAAAGCAATTATAGAAAACTCAAAATAATGTAATTATTTTAATTCAATGTACACATTTCAAAATACACATAAAACACATACAAATATGTAATTAGCAATAGGATAATCAGAATATGGCGTAAAATGAATATGGATTATCAACTACACTTAGCATTTGGGATATCCAGGCAATGAATGGGCCTCTATTGTGCTTAGTCTCTTGATAGTTTACATACTTATATCAACACAAGATACTTACCAGTTAGTTATTTTATAAACAATTCATGCGATTTTCAAGTTTATTCCAGTTATATTGCTAAACGCTGTTTAAGACTTATAAAAATACATAAAACAGAACGTTAGTTGTTCTTTATTTGGACTTGTTGTCTGAATCCTCCACCATAATTCAAAAATTAAGAACGAAGAAGAAGAAGAAGAGAAAAAGTTCTTTATTAAGCAAAATTCTTATTAGAAACATCATGAGCGAAAATAGTGTAAGCGTAGGACAGGATACGCACTTGTTACTTGAAAGCAAAGTGAAGTAATATCAAGAAACAGTGAAAGTGTTAAAACTTATTAAAAAGAACCGGAATAAAGTAATTATTTTTCTCGTCTTCAGCACTTAATACCTCTTCTGTATTATGGTCATTAGAATTATGTTCTAAATTTGCAAAAACTCTGTGTCTAAATTCTCCATCTTGAAAATGTCCCTCGGGTGAAGAAATTTTAACAGCGTATGCAGGAATTACGGGAACGAGGTAAGTGTCGTCAATATATTCTCCGCTCTCCGTTTTATTGACTTCTTGTTTTTTGGCGTTAATTTCAACGCAACCCGTCCCGTCAATATTGGCTGTGGTAGTATTTCTAACTCCAACGCTTTCATCGCGATGTAAATTTATTCTGTTTCCTCCGTAGCCCGTCGTTTCTTTCCGTTTATCATTGCCGATTTCTGTTATAGTTTCATCAATATCGAACATGGATAGATCATGTAAACTGGACTCAAAATTGACGAACTGTGGTGTTAGCGGCCTCGGGGGGAGGGCGGGCACGGTGTGGGCAACGTCCGCAGATTCGGGAGGTTTCAGGGTGTTGACCGCGGTGACGTCATCTGTGTTGGTGTTGGTCTTCACCGTGTCTATGACGTCATAGATTGTGTTGTATCCATCGTTATCCAAGTCTTCTAGTTGAGAAAATGAAATAACACATTTAAAGTTTTTTTTTTTAAAAATAGATACGTGTATATTTCAAAATTCTAATGGAGAATATTAGGTATGCTAATGACAGTCAATGGAATCGTCTAGAAACCCCCACCCCCCCCCCCCCTCCTCGTGCGTTTCGCGCGTTTCCTTGAAATAGACAAATACGAGTCTAATAATTAATAAACATATTTACCTCTAACAATTGATCACCAGTAGAATACCGCCGCTATTTAATTGTTTTCTATTCTACTTTTCAGTGATTCGTAATTTGTGAATTCGACACTACCAATGTTACGACTGAAAGTAATTCCTTTAAAACACTACAGCACTTGAAGGACGATTATCTCCCCCCCCCCCCCTATTCCCAGCTCTTGTGAAAGCAACCTCCCCTTCGTTACCTCCCCTTAGTTTCAAATCGTTTAAAAACTTAACTTTCTGCCCCAAAAAGCCGCTAAAAATTTGATCCGGCTCTACCGTTGTAAATATTTGGCGTGAACCACAGCTCACCAGCCTGGAGAGCGAGGGAGGGGGCGGGAAGAGGGTTAAATAGTCGGCTTGCGTCGTGGTGTCCACGAAGAGAACTATATATACGAATGACAGAAATTTATTTAACTAAGCATGATGGATTAGATGTATACTGATATATCTATACATACGATCATGTTCTCCTTGGTAACTGATTCGCAATCCTAGATCACCACTGAAACAAAAGTGAAACGATAAAACTTTATCAATATAAAGAATAGTCATTGTGTTTTGCAGTATTAAAAATACATATAACAAGATATTTCTGTATTAAAACGCAATCTGAACGAAATCAGCTACCCATGTCTAATAAAATGAGGGCTTATATACGCAATATATCACATGAAGGGTAGGGATATGGTTTATTATTTGAAAAGATTGTGTAAACCAGTTTAGGGAAAAAGAGAAATGTTTCATATATCGTGAATTTATAGTTCGTAATTATAATAATAGGTTGAGCTAGTAGGTTAAAAAAGTGTTAAAGAATTTCACAAAGTGAAGTAGGTATCGGGTAAAAAACAAAATGTGTTTTATTAAAGAACTTATTATTAAAGAAGTTCCTATTTCTGACTAAACAAAATGTTCTTTGCACTTTTTGCAGCTAAATTAGGCTAACATAGAACTAAAATAAGACCGAAAATTAAATATGCATAATATTACAGCATTGTATTATGTAGTGATTTTTTTCTTCACAAAAAATACAATTGTTTTAGATTAATTTGGTATTTAAAAATCTCGTTTTGTAAAATCGAACTATATAGTAATATATAAAAAACTTACTGATCTTGGCTTTTACTTTGTCTTGCTGTATGTTTTGATGAAATAAAAAAAAATCGTGTCAATGAGTTTATGATCATATATGCAATGCAGAAAACATAAGGCTTTAACGTAGCTTATGTAAAAAATTAATTTAGTTTAGCAACACACACACACACACACACACTCATATATATATATATATATATATATATATATATATATATATATATATATATATATATATATATACAAATAACAAGGACTCAGGGTTGTAAGTTTCGAAATATTGCTACATTATTTACCGTTCACTTAGATATGCTTTGGATTCGCATTAAGGGTTTCTGTGAGTAACGATGGTTGTAATCGTAAAGACAGTTGTCAGGAAAACATAAATAGAAATATCGCCGTTCGCTGATTGTATGCCTACCTTTTAAACCACGTCGTCTGTGGCAGATAAAGGCTGTTGTCAAAGCTATGAGAACCACTGGGGCGAATATCCCAACAAGTAAAATGTGCAGGGGAAATGGATCAGTATCAGGAAGTAATCCGTCTCCTGAGATAATGATTATGTACATTATTTATATAGGTTGATAAGTATATATATATATATATATATATATATATATACACATATATATATATATGTATATAAATATATATATATATATATATATATATATATATATATATATATATATATATATATATATATATATACATATATATTTGTGTGTGTGCGAAGAGTGCAGTCACCTCCAACTCTTTGCATTATTAGCTCGCCTTCCCTGCTCGTCTAAACCACGATATAATGTGAATTTATAATAAGTAAAATTGCTTGATAAGCAACAGCTGTCGTTTAACAAAATTTTAGGACAAGATAATAGCTGCTCCCTTAGGACTCTAGTAGGACAAGCACGTGTTGATAGGCACATTTGAACAAATGTATAACTAGCAGAGTGGGGCAACCATTGTATGACACTGATAGGATGAGCGCATGGGGACATGCACATGTGTATACTTGAAGACCAAGCACAGTAGGACACTGGTAGGACAAGCACATTAGTTAGACTGGTAGGACAAACATTGTAGGACACTGATAGGACAACCTATGTAGGACACTGGTTGGATAAGCACATGTTGAGACTGGTATTAAAAACACACTCATATGAGGAGAGGCGCCGTTATCTCAAGTGCTCACTTAAACATCTGCTTAACAATGCTTTGAATGTATGTTCAGCGTGTAATAACATTGTTCTAAATCATGACTAAATTCATTTTAAAATCAGAAGAATAAGGTCGTGACCTGTCGACAGTTATATTCTAAAATTTAGATCGTGACCCCATTATTTAGTTCGAAAATCAAATTTCAAATAGAGAAGTAGTGACCATGAGCCATTTTAGTTCTAAAATTATGGTCATGAAATCTCATAACCAGTTCGTTGAGTCGCAAGATCTAAGCCATTATATTTGGAATTCTTAGATTTAAATGTTCTAGTTCCTAGTCAGGATAAAACGCCATCATTTGTTGTAAAAGGGCGGTTCTATTTTTTAAAATATTTTCTCCTATTGTTGCTCTTGATGTGATTACATGTATTTTCAAATTATAAATATGGTGTTATGGTCTGCTTGGTAGACATCTTAATGACGTTGTTAAAAAAGGGTTTCTGAATCTAGCCCAGAACAGATGTTAAAATACGGCTGAAATGTTTCTCAAGGTAACAGATTTTCTTAGGAGAAAAGTAACAATCTTTCCCTTTCGTACCTAAGACAATTAATGCAGGTGAATGGATAGGTGTATTAGCATTATGCCTAGGTCCCTTCGTTTCTCTAGCTTGAGGCGGGTACCGATCAGAGCTTGATAGACTCAGTGATGTAATTAAGTCACGAGCCCGAACTGAGATCTGAACTCGAGACTTTAATCATAGCAGCCGAACGCTCTACCATTCGAGCACGCCGTCCCGTATAGGAGTCAAGCACTTAAATAAAAGATATAAAAAGATCTTGTAAGATCTTTATGCACACATGTAGTGTCTCGTTCCTTAATACTTAACGACGGAGAGTTTGGTACCGAATTCCATTCACGGACCCACAAGACTCCCCAAAGTTTTATTAGTGGTGCCTGACACTAAGTAAAGAAGACAGCGGGCTCCGTGCTGTCTATTTCATGTGCAGAGGGTAGAGAAACAGAGTTTCTTTCAGGCATCTCTTCCTGAACGAAATATAAAAAGTATATTTCATATAGAAACAAATATTTTATTATTTATTTATTATTTCCCACTTTACGTAAATGTGTCCCCCCCCCCCCCACGGAGAAAAATTTCTGATAGAAACTCTGAACACGAAATCTACATCATCAGCCCAATGTGCCGTCTGGTTAGAAAGATGCTACTTAAGCCTAAACTAATCCAAGATGCACGCCATAATCTGGCTACATCTTTTGCAAAAAAAAAACCTACTAGCTCAAGCACTACTTAAAGCTTTAGGCTTTGGCTGTGTTGGATGTGTTCATCGCTTAAAGCCTGTCGTATCTGATAACGTGCCTCTTAAACAATCTAATGTATGCAGCTTTGGTTCATAAAAATGTGATTTATTCTAAAGTGCGTAATACAGTTAAAGTAAAGAAACAAGCGCAGAATGAATGTGTAGTTAGCTCTCGAGGAATTCTCTTAAGACAAGCACACAGCACGAGAGTGTTGAGGTAGAAACGTGTGTATATCACGCCTAGATTGTCATTCAAGATTTTATTTCCTTTCGGGAGGGTGGTGCAAGGATACACTGAAAACTTCCGGGTCTCGAACAATGGTTATAGTATACATACATTTTCTAACTTTCAACCGGGCAAGAGATGACGGTGGACGTGCTCTGGAGAGGGAGTGTGTTATGGCGCTGCCCCCCCCCCCCCCACACCGCCGGGAAAAAATCCTGAAAGAAATACTGTTGCAAGTAGATATGATCTGCTGTTATGACCAGGCGCTTGGTAAAATTCTAAAGATGTTCAATCATTGGCCGATCTAAAGCCTCTATCGCGATAACAAATTCGTGAGGAGTAATGCAAAATATCATGCGATGGCGTAGCCTAGAGGTACAGAGCTAGACTGGTAAACCTAGCGGTAGAGAGCTAGACTGTTAAACCTAGCGGTATAGAGCTAAACCTAGCGGTAGAGAGCTAGACTGCTAAACCTGCTACACTCCTAAACTTAGGTGTAGAGAGCTAGACTATTAAACCTAGCGGTATAGAGCTAGACAGCTAAACCTAGTGGTAGATAGCTAAACTGCTAAACCTAGCGGTATAGAGCTAAACTGCTAAACCAAAAGTCTCGAGTTGGAGTCGGGGTTCAAGTCAGCAGAATAACTACCCAAAACAAATGTACTCACGGGTTAAATTGAGTTTTATCGTATACGGCGTGATACTATAAAGCCGTGAATCAGCGGCAATTGTTAAGATTTGATTTTCGTCCGGCAGAACCCTGGCAATGAAAACTCGCACCGTGTAATGGATCACGGACGGGGGGTACTTTTCAACACTGTAGCTGACCCGGCTAGCTCTGTTTTCAGTGATTTCTTTTCCATTAAAATGCAACTTAAATCCATCAAAAATATCTGGGTTTGCTATCACACAGATAGGAATAGTGAGATTCCCTCCAATTCGTGCGTGAACATTTTTCGGTGATTCCTGTGCTTGGCAAATTTGAGGTTGACCTTAACAAAAATGGATTAAATATAAACAAGTAAATTAGTATCTAAATCAAAACTGTATGCAGTTATAAATTATGCAAAGTGAGTTTTTCTGGCTTAAGATATTTAGGGTATATGACATATATCCCATACTTTACAATAATATTGTATAAGGAGGGATTGTATTGTCAGCAATACGCCTCTAATTGCGCTTATCTTTTATGAGAGGACCCGATACATGGGTAACATTTGGTTCTTTACAACTAAACGCCTGATCCTTTTTTGAGGACTCAACCATTGTTGAATTATGTTCATTGGTAACGTCAAATACAAACTTCATCAGAGTATACAATGCTTTTTATTCCTTTATTTTCAGCAGTAAACAACTCCTAAATTAGCATATAAAAACCACCCTCAGTATCGTCAACATCGCTTCTATACATATATACTACATTGTTGAAACCATATCTAATCAAACGACGTTAAACTCGTTTCATAGACGCACTGACCCTAACTTCATGACTATTCTATCCAGACCTATAAACTACGCGAAACACTCATCATTTTATGGAGAAGTCAGCTACATATTATTTCAAATATCGCATGAAAAAATGTATAATATAAGTAATATTGTAACTACAAAGATGTTGGCTTTAAAGACAAGTGTTGTACTAGCCTCCATATTCCCCTAAACATGAAAGAAACATTGCAAATACTTACATTTTACCACCAACAGGTACACATTTATCTCAGAGACAACTTTTTCATTTCTGGAGACATCACAAGAGTAATTCCCTGATTCTTGGCAGTTCGCGGTCTTACGTTCTAATGTTAACAGTGTCGTATTTGTTGCTTGTACTATCACTTCCCTTGACTCGTCTCTAATACGAATTACAGCGTCCGTGCTTTCATGGCTAACGTTACAATAAAATATCACAGGCTCACCTATCTTGATGTACACTGTTTGATTTGTGGACTGGTTTATTGTGAAAGAGTTGATTTTCGCTTCACCTGAATTATATCAAATTAAATGCATTAGAAAGTAGACATATATTTATGATAGTATTATATAATTTTTTTATCTTGCTATAACACTACGCGTCTTATTGGTTTATGAACTGGTGTATTGTGAAAGAATTAAACCTAAATTACATAGTGTTTGATAAATTTTACATATTTCTACATATTTATAATATATATATATATATATATATATATATATATATATATATATATATATATATATTTATTTATTTATTTATTTATTTATATGTATATATATATATATATATATATATATATATATATATATATATATATATATATATATATATATATATATATATATGTATATATATATATATATATAAATATATATGTATATATATACTTTTTCTTGGAATAAAGTTCGCTATTATCATATGTACACATGGGGACAAAATTTCAATATAAAATATAATCATATTAAAAATATTCACTTTGTATTGTGAGCTGTAATCTTACATGTACTCTTTTTAACTTGTACTGTTAGGTATCAATGAACAAAAAACAAAGTTATTAATGTAACTTACCTGTATGGAACATTACCAATGTTATTAGAGTAATGTAATGCAGATATGCAACACCAAGCATTTTCGTTCGAATACTGTATGCATATATAGTCGAAGCAACAGTCACCACATATTAGGCTGTTAACGGCTATTTACTTGTTTCACTTTTCAAAGAGAACTTATGATTATAAGTCAGTTCCATAACTAGCTATAAGTCTGGCCATTTGGTCAGGACTAACAGGGCAGCTCTTGAATTTGTTATGAAATCTACCGCCCTTCCGCATCGGCAACCCATTACGTTGGCTTAAAGCTGACGTAGTCACGTGACTATAACACCCAAAGTGAGTCCACTACGCTCCGCTACGCGACTTTTTATAGTACTAATTTTAGAAGACTACTTATGTTGAGATTGTGAGATAATATTTTTTATACGTCTTGCTGTAAAATGTATCTAAATGTAATTTGAAAGTCGCCATTGTAACAAATAAAATGACAATTCAAAATACTATGTAGTTATTTTTTTTTCTTTATAAGAGTTGTATATTTTCTGGTGATATTACATTGAGTGAATACCGCACCCTTTTCCGTGAACTTGAATGTTTTTTTAAAGAAAGGGCATTCTGAATAATTGACATCTCGAGTGAGAACAACTTAATTTTGCAATCTTGTCTGTATATCTGTGTGTCTGTATATATAATGTCTGTATATATGTCTGTATATATAATGTGTTTCTGTGTGTCTGTTTGTGAACACGATACTTTAAGTACATTACAGCCAGGATGGCGAAATTGTATATGTAAGTATTATTTAAGTATTATATCAAATTTGTAGTTCTAAATTAACTTCTCAGCAATTTCCAGTAACTGGAAGTGGAACTTATTCTACAATTGGGTTTTCAAAAGCCGAAAACATAAGTACTGTTTCAGTTAGATAGAAGAAATTTCATATATATGCAGAAGGTCAAATTTTCTGTTTCCTAACACATTTTGAGTAATTTTCGTTGACCGAAACTAGTAAATTACCCAATTTTTGATTTCTCAAAAAAAAATACCTATATGATTCTAATTTCAACTTAAATTACTCTGTATTATTTTATAAAGAACTCATGTGCCTCATACACATGATTATTTGCTGTTCATTTGGTGTGCAACTTTTTTTCCCTCGGAGATTTTATTCTATTTTAAGAATTTATTAATGTGAAAATTGATTTTTTTTTTAAATCTCTATATCCCGACTTCACTTGAGCTGCCATTAACATCTATATATATAATTCTCTTCTGGGATCAGTTAGAAAACAAGCTGCAAGCGCGCCTTTGCAGTCCCCTCTCTTCCTCTCTATCACTATCACTACCACTACCACCCCCACCCCACCCCCACATGATCTGGTGAGCGGTGTTCACTCTGTTTACATTTTACCATCATAGAGACGGGTTTGGTGACGGCTATTAGGGGCAGATAATTGAGTTTGAAACGATTTTAAACTTAGAGGAGGTAACTAAGAGGAGGCTGCTTTCACGTGGGGGGGGGGGTAGTGTTTTTAAGCAAATATTTTCAATGGCAGCATTGGTACTGTTGAATTCACAAATTATAAATTACTGAAAAGTAGAAAAAAAAACAACTAAATAGCGGCGTATGATACGCAGCGGGTCGGCTCGTTATAATATATTTGAGATAGTTTAGGGGAGATCACTCCCTCTTTATTTTATAAGCAGACAGAACATTAAAAGAATTACAGAAAAACATAATGTTGTTTGTTGCCGTTTCAAGTATTGAGAATAACCAGAACATGTTAAAAAGTAATAATTAGCAGTGTTTGAGGAAATTTCCATCAGTATTACAAAGGACACGACTGAGCGACGAGAAGCCTGCAATCAATATTGCTGACATGGATTTAAAAATGTATTTTTGTCAAACTTGCACTTATAGTAGCCGAATAAAAAAACATTTTTTTTTAAAAGTAAACCGTAACAAAATTCAGGAATGTAATATTTGAAGAATCAATAACATAAATATTGCAAGTGCATTGAAGGTGGGGGAAAAGTTTACTTTAAGAAAATATATTAGTAAGGATTCTATACATAAATCTAGAACTATGTAGGTTTCTTCTTCTTCTTCTTCTTCGTTCTTAATTTTGAATATGGTGGAGGATTCAGACAACAAGTCCAACTTCGTGGACAAACCGGACTGTGGTCTCCAGTTTGTCAGGTGCCCCATATAATTTTTCCCTGAGTGGGGTGGGCTGGGGCCAGTGTCTGACTCTTGCCTGGCTATACAGAGTACATTCTTGGAGTACGTGCTCCGTGTTTTCCGGGGCCTTGCCACAAGGGCACATTTCGCTACACTCAACCTTCAGTTTTCTGTGCATGTGTTGATTTAGTCTGTTGTGGCCTGTTCTAAGTCGAAAGATTATGTATTGTTGTTTTCGTGTTAAATTATAATAGCCGTCGTCTTTAATGTAGTGAGGGTGTGTGACAGACCACATTTGCGTTTGTTTGTTTTTTATTATTCTTTTTATTTCTTTTGGGTGTAGCGAAATTTCCGGTTGTGGTTTCTTTCCCCCAATTTTTGCCAGCTGGTCTGCGATCTCGTTACCCTGGATCTGGCAATGGCCCGGGATCCACTGCAGCACAATTCTGCTGCAGGTATTTTTTAGCCTCTCTAGTGCTGTCATAAGTGTTTGAATATAGGACTCTGGATTTTGTAGGGATTGCAGGACTGATTTGGCATCTGTAAGAAATACAATCTGACTATTCGGTGATTCAGGGTGTTCTGACAGGAGGTTTGCTGCGTGTTCTAAAGCTTCTTTTTCTGCCCTACAATTGTCGGATAGGCTGCCTGTGGCTATTGCCTTTTCCAGGCTTTCTCCGCTTGGCCATTCAATAAGGATGCCAGCCCCGCCATTTTTTGTGGCATCTTCAGCTGAGCCATCTGTGAAAACTCTAATCCAGGTATTGCTGGGGTACTGATCCTTAATGTGTTTATTTGTTATTTTCTTAAGTTCTTCTAGATCATAGTCAGATTTTTTTCCTATGGTGTCTATTGAGTCAATAATGGTTAAGTGACAGTGGGAGATCCAAGGCGGGGAGAGGTTTTGAGTTTTTATTGCTTCAGGAATGATATTTTCGATTTCATATTTCTTTTTCAGATTCTTTGCTTCTTTGATGAAACTTGTTCTTTGTAGTCTGGTTGATGGACTGGGTTTCTGGAGTTTTTGTTTTAGGTTATGGTTTTCCAGTGCCTCTAGCTTTGTGTATATTTCTTCTATTGAGCTAAGAGCGGCTATTTCCTCCATAGCTTTTATGGGTGTTGTTTTCATGGCTCCTGTCATTATTCTCAAACCAATGTTCTGAACTTTGTCAATTTTGCTAATATTTGTTTTTGCTGCTGAGCCCCAAGCCGAAGCACCATATTCTAACGTAGGTCTCACATAGCTGGTGTAGGTTTTTTTCAGGATGAGGTGATTTGCTCCCCAGTCTGTTCCTGACAGTTTCCTCATTAGTTTAAGTCTTTTGATCCCATTACTTTGTGTGCTTTCTATTTGTTTTCTCCAGGTAAGTCGAGTGTCAAAAGTGCCTCCTAGGTATTTGGGGTGGTCATTTTTTTCTAACTCTTGGTTTTCTAGGGTAAGTTTCATTTTTTTATGTTTAATTGATAAGGTGAAGATTGAATAAGTTGTTTTCTTGGTATTGATGGATAAGCCCCAGTTTTTGGTTCATTTGCCGAGCTTGTCAAGTGTTTCTTGAAGACGAAATTTTGAGGTACCAATATATTCCTCTGTGCTGATTAGTGAAAGGTCGTCTGCAAACATGCTTCGTTTTACTCTCCTTGGGATGTTTTCATTTAAGTCATTTATATAAATGAGGAAGAGAGTAGGAGACAAGACTCCTCCTTGAGGGACTCCATTTTTTATAGTTACAGTGTGACTTCTTTTTCCTTGCATGGAGACTGATGCTTTTCGGTTGCTTAGGTAACCTTTTATCCAGTTTAGCATGTTATGAGATACTTGATGGTTTATTAGCTTTAGAATTAGGCCTTGCTCCCAAACCTTGTCAAAGGCTTTTTCAAAGTCGACCCACACTATTGAGGTTGGTTTTTTTTCTTGAAAGCCATCTTCCATTTCCTGAGAAATGAAGGTGATTTGGTCTTCAGTAGATCTGCACTTCTTGAAGCCTGCCTGTTCGTCTGCTAGTAGATTGTTCGATTCTAGAAACCAGGTCAGTCTGTTGTTTACTACTCTTTCCATCAGTTTACAAACGCAGCTTGTTAAACTTATTGGGCGATAGCTATCGACTTTGTTCCTGGGTTTTCTTATTTTTAGAACAGGTATCACGATTGTAGGTTTCTAAATCCCTTATGTTATCATTGCAAAACATTGGGTTGCATATATATCGCGCCATTATTACTCAACAATTTTACTTCACCAAGTGTTTTATATCGAATAGTTAAGGAAATTGGAAGTTTGAATCCTTGTGTTAACACATACATAAAACACATACAAATATGCAATTAGAAATAGGATAATTAGAATATGACATGAAATGAATATGGATTATCAACCACACTTAGCATTTCGGATATTGGACATACTTATCTCAGCCCAAGATGCTTACCAGTTAGTTATTTTAAAAACCATTCATGCAATTTTCAAAGTTTATTACAGTTATATTTTTAGACGGTAATTAAAAACTATAAAACTACGTTGAATAGAGCTGCAGTAGTTCTTTATTAAGCAAAAGTTCTTATTTGAAACATCATGAGTGAAAATAGTGTAAGCGTAGGACAGAATCCGAAGTTGTTACTTGAAGCAAAGTAAAGTAATATAACGTAATGGTGAAAGTTTTAAAACTTATTAAACAGAACCGGAAGAAAATAATTATTTTTCTCATCATCAGCACTTAATACCTCTTCTGTATTATGGCCATCAGAATTGTGTTCTAAATTTGCAAAAACTCTGTGTCTAAATTCTCCCTCTTGAAAATGTCCCTGGGATGAAGAAATTTTAACAGCGTATGCAGAAGTTATTGGAACGAGGTAAGTGTCTTCAATATATTCTCCTCTCTCTGTTTTATTGACTTTTGGTTTTGTGGCGTTAATTTCAACGCAACCCATCCCGTCAACACTAGCTGTTGTAGTATTTCTAACTCCAACGCTTTCATTGCGATGTAAATTTATTCTGTTTCCCCCGTAGCCCGTCAATTCATTTTCTTTATCACGATTATCATCTCTCCCCTCATTGCCGTTTTCCGTTATATTTTCATCAATATCGAACATGGATAGATCATGTAAAATAGACTCAAAATTAACGACCTGTTGAGTCGATGGTCTTGGGGGTAGGGCGGGTACGGTACGGGTACGGGTAACTTCGACAGTTCCGGAAGGTTCGAGGGTGTTGACGGGGTCGACGTCATTAGCCGAGACGGCATCTGTGTTGGTGGGGGTCATCACCTGGTTTATGACGTCATCTATTGAGATGTATCCGTCGTGATCTACGTCTTATAGTTGAGGGGAAAAGAAAAAAAATTAAAGCTTTAACAAAATAAACTTTTACAAGCAAATTTCTAATAGGGGAGTATTAAGAATCACCTGTTAACCTCCCCCGCCCCTATGAGTGTATTTCGCGTGTTTCATTGACTTGGTCTAAGTCGGATATAGACCAACCTCTAATAATTAATAACGAGATTTGAATTAATTTTTTTATTCTTATAAAAAACTTCTGTTAACAGAATGTAAGACAATGAAGAATGACAAAAATGGTCCCATCTTTCATTGTGAATGTTGTCGTTCGATGTGTAAGCTGAAGCTCCACTCACAAATCACTTCCGATCACGTGCCAGTAATTATTGAACCTCAGCATGTTTTTTAATAAAAGTGTTGAAAAGTGTACAAACATTACACTGTTAACATAACACATTCAAAGAAACTTAGCGATTGGCGTAGAATGTAAACGGATAAATGAGCCATCGTTCCAAAGATAAAATAGAGGGTATTATTTGTGAGACGGTCATGAGTCTCGAGTTCGGATCCCATTGAGTGCACCCAGCCCTAATGGGTACCTGCCTCAAGTTAGAATTAGTGCAGACTACAACATCATTTCATCACAAGGTCAATAAACATATGAACACCTCTTTATATAATCAATCAATCGTTATATCTTAAAGAAAATCTGATGAATTTTATATATATAAATATATATATATATATATATATATATATATATATATATATATATATATATATATATATATATATATATATACCTTGGAAAAAAAGGGGGTGGTAATCATACCCGAATGAAATCTAAATCCAACTATTTAAATGTATACACGTCAATACTAATGACAGGAATTTAATTAACCGATATATTGTATGCCTACAGTAAAGTGAGAGATTAGAATCTGTTTTTTTGCAATTAATAAATATATACAGATGTATCTGTACATACGATCATGTCCTCTACGGTTGTTGTTTTGCAATCCTAGGCGCCCACTGAAATGTTACAATGATAAAACCTAATTAACACAAAGAAAATTCATTGTGTTTGACAGTATTAATTTCGTAACTAGAAATACAGATATCTATGTATAACATAACAATCAGAACAAAATAAGCCATTGTGTCGAATGAAATGCGGCATTGTATATACAATATATCTCATGATTGTGATTTATTATTAGAATAGATTGTGGTTTTATTTTTGTTTTGTTTTTGTTTACGGAGAATAGGAATGGTCCGTATTTCGTGACTTTTATTAAGTTTTTAATTATTATAATTGATTGCACTAGTTACTAGTAGGTTAAAAAATGTCAGAGAATTTCACAGAATAAATTACGGATCAAGTCAACTAAAACGTGTTTTTGCGCAATAATAGTTTCAAAGTTCATATTTATGAATTGACATAATGCTCTTTGTTGTTTTTTTTTTTAAATATGACTAAATTAACCTAACACCACCTAAAATATAACCCTATATAATCTATATTAAACTCACTTGTAGTGATTTTTATCATTGAAAATAAAGCTGGTCTGATTAATTTGTGAATTTTAAGAAAAAAGCAAATTTGCAAAATCGAACTTAAAACTTAATAGCAAATAACAAAACTTACCGATCTTTTAATTCCCCTTGTCTTGCTGTATGTTGAAAACAATATGAAAAAAAAATAAATTAAATGAGCTCATGCTCAAATGTGTATTGCATTTACATATGGCTAAACGTAACTTGATTTCAATACATGACAACTTTGGTTTAAAAGTCGTGATGTATTCTTATATAGAAATATCGCTGTTCGCTTATTGTATGCCTACCTTTTAAACCACGACGTCTGTAGCAGATGAAGGCTGTTGTCAAAGCGATGAGAACCACTGGGGCGAATATCCCAACAAGTAAAATGTGCAGGGGAAATGGATCAGTATCAGGAAGTGATCCGTCTTCTGAAGACAATGATTAGGTATATAATTCATGTAGGTTTATAAGCATCATATATATATATATATATATATATATATATATATATATATATATATATATATATATATATATGTATATATATATATATATATATATATATATGTATATATATATATATATATATATATATATATATATATATATATATATATATATATATATATATACATCTATGTGTGTGTGTGTGTGCAGTGTTTTGCACTCATCACTAACCTTTTACTATATTAGTTAACCCCCCCCCCTCCTCCCGCTCACATAAACCCCGATATAATATGACAGTACTATAAGTGAAATTGCTTGAAAATCAAAAGCTGTCGTTTAACAAAATCTTAGGACAAGATAATAGCAGCACCGTTAGGACAAGCACACGTGAACACTTATAAAACAAGCACATTAGGACACTGGTATGATAAGCATTGTAGGACTCTGGTTGGAAAAGCTCATGTAGACACTTCTAGAACAAGTAGATTGGGACAATCATGACAATCGTTGCAGGACACTTATTTATTTATTTATTCAACTACGGTAACGATAGTAGGCACGAAGGCCTTTTTTCACTGGTAAGACAAGCCGTGTAGGACACTGGTAGTACAAGCCTTGTAGGACACTGTTAGTACAAGCCTTGTAGGACACTGGTAGTACAAGCCTTGTAGGACACTGGTAGTACAAGCCTTGTAGGACACTGGTAGTACAAGCCTTGTAGGACACTGGTAGTACAAGCCTTGTAGGACACTGGTAGTACAAGCCTTGTAGGACACTGGTAGTACAAGCCTTGTAGGACACTGGTAGTACAAGCCTTGTAGGACACTGGTAGTACAAGCCTTGTAGGACACTGGTAGTACAAGCCTTGTAGGACACTGGTAGTACAAGCCTTGTAGGACACTGGTAGTACAAGCCTTGTAGGACACTGGTAGTACAAGCCTTGTAGGACACAGGTAGTACAAGCCTTGTAGGACACTGGTAGTACAAGCCTTGTAGGACACTGGTAGTACAAGCCTTGTAGGACACTGGTAGGACAAGCCTTGTAGGACACTGGTAGGACAAGCCGTGTAGGACACTGGTAGGACAAGCCGTGTAGGACACTGGTAGAACAAGTACAAGTGGACACTGGTATTACATGCACTCATATAAGGAGGCGCCGTTATCTCAAGTGCTCACTTGAACATCTGCTCGACAATGCTTTGAATGTATGTCCAACGTGTAATAACCTTGCTCTAAATCATGACCTTCGTCACTTTTTAGTCAGAAGAACAAAGTCATGACCTGCCGACGTTTATTTAATCTAAAATCTAAATCATGACCCATTGTCATCTTTAGTTGAAAACCAAAGTCAATTTCAAATAAAGAAGTAGTAACCGGTAGCCATTTTAATTCTAAAAGCATAATTATGAAATATCGTACTCCGTTCCTTTAGTCGCATGTTCTAGGTCTGAGGCGTAGCGATCTATTCCGGCGCCCGGGGCGGACTATCATTTTTGCGCCCCCTCCCTCCTCTTTCTATATTTATACTCCTGTCTGAAAAAAGCGTACTCTCCCATCTGTTGGAAAGGTTTGTGGTGCTTCTTACCAGTTATTATACCTTAACATTTTTTATGGTTGATACAGAAAACAGTTGAATCAGTGTAAAGTCTTGTAGTCGTTTATTTTCGTAAGTTTCAATGTATATATTGCAATGCTTCAGCTTTTAAATTAATTTCTCTACTCCTTTTGGCGCCCCTTAGGGTCGGCGCCCGGGCAGCCGCCCCATCCGCCCTCCCCTAGCTACGCCATTGTTCTAGGTTATGATATATTGTATAATCGCAAGATCTAGTCTATGGCGTTTTGTATAGTCGCAAGATATAGGCCATGATATTTTGTATTCTCTTATTTTAATTTGCTAGTTCCTTGTCAGGATACGATGCATGTTGTAATATTTGGGTCAAGGCAGGTTCTTTACAAAAAATATTCTCTCCTATTGTTGCTATTAATATGATTTCATGTATTTTCAAATCGTTAATTCAAGATGAGCGCCATTAAATAATCTGGATACATCTTTTGCAAAGAACCTACTAACTCAAGCACTACTTAAAGCTTTAGACCTCGGCTGTGTTGGAGGTCTTCGTCGCTTAAAGCCTGTCGTATCTGATAACGTGTCTCTTATAACAATCTAATGTATGCAGCTTTGGTTTATAAAACGATGATTTATTTTAAAGGGCGTAATACAGTAAAAAAAAAAGAAATAATCGCAGAATTGATGTTTTTCTCGCTCTCGAGAAGTTCACAGTGCACGCGAGCGTTGAGCTAGAAACGTATGTATATCACGCCTAGTTTGTCGTCCAGGCTTAGGGGGGGGGGGAGGGGGGCGCTGAAAACTTCCGGGTCTTTTCGTACAATGGTTATAGTATTTGTTTTTTTTTCTATATAAATATAACATGTTTTATATTTCAACTGGACAAGGTATGACGGTGGACGTGGTTTGGTAAGGGAGTGTGTGATATCGCTGTGCAGCCCCCCCCCCCCCACTCCCCTCGCCCCCGTAAAATTAAAAAAGAATTGTTGTTGTAACCAGGCACCTGGTAAGACTATGAGGCCGTTCAATCATAGGCCTAGTCCTCTAGCCCGATAATAGATTCGTGATGACTATTTAATGTTTGATAGGTGTCGTGGTCTAGCGGTAACGAGCTAGACAGCTTAACCAAAAGTCTTGAGTTCGATTCCGGGTTCAAGACAGTTGAACGTCCTTGATTCCACCCAGCTCTGATGGATATCTAACTCACGTTAGGAAAAACAAAAAAACGGCTGAGCATTGTGCTGACCACACTATGCCCAGTTCTAAGAACCAGATAAACTCTACATCTTCTGCCCCATGTGTCTATAACACAAACAAGGAAATATGACGAAGCAAAAGATCTACCAAATTAAAGAGTAAATTACTCACGGGTTAAATTGAGTTGTAAAGTATATGGAGTGATATTATAATTCGATGAAGTCGCTACAATTGATAAGATTTCTTTTTGGTCCGGCAGAATCCTGGCAATGAAAACTCGCACAATGTAATGGATCTCGGACTGGGGGAACTTCTCCACGGTGTAGCTGATTCTGTTGGCTTTATCTTGACTGATCTCTTCTCCATTCAGATGTAACTTTAATCCATTGAAGGCATCTGAGTGTGCTATTACACAGATAGGAATGGTCAGATTCCCTCCAATTCGTGCATTTAAATTTTTCGGCGATTCCCGTGACTTGCAAATGATAGTGTCACCTTAACAAATAGGAACAAATTATTTTCAAGTAAATTAATATCTAAATCAAAACGTCATGTTGTTAAAGAACACGCGGAGTTAAGTGAGTTACTATTTCTGACCACATATTTTTAGGAGAGATAATGTAAATCCCATATTTTAGTTACGATGGAATAACGAGAGATAGTTTAGTCAGATTATCCCCATACAAATTTGAATAGGTACTACACTTTTATATTGCTCTCAGACTCAGTGGAGAGTGTGTGTGCATGATGAATGAGCATGGTGAGGGGTGGAAGCAGGCGTTGTAACTGAAATAGGCAGCTTCTGGCTCTTCTCAAATTGCTTCCCCTATGTCTTTGGGGACTTAAAGAGCCAATGTTTAATTATGCTCATCCATACTTTGGAGTATGGTACCCAATTGACAAAGATCTCATAGAAAAATTAAAAATATAGAGCGGTAAAAATGAAAGTAAAGAATGTTGGCTTAAACGTAAGTGCTCTCCAAACATGTATGAAACAGCGAGTACTTACATTTAACCACCAACAGGTACACATTTATCTCAGCGACAACTTGTCCATTTCTGGAGACATGACAAGAGTAATTCCCCGATTCTTCACAGTTTGCGGTCTTCCGTTTAAAAGTTAACAGTGTCGTATTTGTTGCTCGTACTAGCTCTGTCCTTGACTCGTATTTAATACGTATTTCAGCGTCCGTGATTTCATCGCTAACGTTACAATAAACTATTACAGGCTTATCTTTCGTGACGTACACTGTTCTGTTTGTGGACTGGTTTATTGTGAAAGAGATAATTTTTGGTTCACCTGAATAACATGAATTCCATTATAAATTAGACACATATAATATAGTTTTAGATATATTATATATCTTGCTATAACAGTTTTCGCTTTTTATGCTGTATACACGGAATACCCCGGGAAAATGACCTGAAATTCGTACTGTTGCAAGTAGATAAGACCTGTTGTTGTTACCTGGCACCTGGTAAGACTATGAGGTCATTAATTCATTGACCGATCTATGACCTCTAGCCCAGTATCGGATTCGTTATGAAAAATAAAATGCGAAGGTGTGGCCTAGCAATAGAGTGCTAGACTGCTAACCCGAAAGTCTCGAGTTCAAATGTTGGTACAATTCTATAGGACGTCCCTATGTCAACCCAGCTCAAATGGGTACCTAACCCACGTTTGGGATAACAAAAAAACTAGAAATAGTGCTGACAACACTACGCTGAGTTATCTGAGAACACATAAGCACTTCTTCATTTGCCCCCTGTGTCCTGGGCGTGATCAGGAAAAAATGATGATGCAAAATATCTACCAAACTAAGGAGTAAATTACTCACGATCTAAATTCAGTTGTAAAGTATATGGAGTGATATTATAAAGCGATGAGGTCGATACAATTGATAAGATTGCTTTTTGGTCCGGCAGAATCCTGGCAATGAAAACTCGCACAATGTAATGGATCTCGGACTGGGGGAACTTTTCCACGGTGTAGCTGATTCTGTTGGCTTTATCTTGACTGATCTCTTCTCCATTCAGATGCAACTTTAATCCATTGAAGGCATCTGAGTGTGTTATTACACAGATAGGAATGGTCAGATTCCCTCCAATTCGTTCGTTTAACTGCTTCGGTGATATCGGTGATAGGCAAACTATAGGATTGCCTAAACAAATATGAATTAAATACAATCAAGTATCAAGTATATTAATATTTAAATCAAAACTGTATGCAGTTAAAGAACATGCACAACAAAGTTAGTTACTCATTCTGACCAACTATAGTTAGGGTTGATACCATACATTGGCGGAACTAGAAAAAAAGGGCCACCCCGCAAAAAAAAAAAAATTGGCCCCCATATATATATATATATATATATATATATATATATATATATATATATATATATATATATATAAAATTAAGGTCGGCTGTGAGCCCCTAAACTGCCAGGGCCTCCCCACATTTGCGGGGTCTGGCGGCACTGTAGTTCCGCCCCTGATACCATATATATCCCATATTTTGCAGTAATATTGTATATGCTGTGCTGTATGGTCAGCATTACGCACATTCAACGTTAGGGTAACAATTCTACCATGAACCTGTTACATGAAAAACATCTGACTCTTCACATAATTCTTCCTGATTGTCTTGGAGACATTGGAACCAAGGTTAAATTATGCTAACTGTTAATGTTGAATTAAATAACTTCATCAAAGACTACACCATGCTTTTTACCCCTACGCTGTCATATCGCTTAACACAACTCCCACACGTTACAATCTTCGTCAAACTAGCTAACGACATAAAAAAAACCTCTCACAATCCTTCACATCGTTTTTTTATACACACGTTCGACCTTGCGGTAATAATACGCAATCACACGGGGTTAAACTCAACTCACAAACGCACTCCCCTAAATTCTGGACTATTCAAACCTGACCTAAAAATGACCCGTAACACTCTTCAATATTTTGAAGAATTCAGGTACTTATCCGGTAATTAATATCTCATGGAAAACTTTAAAATACAGGTCGGTAAAAATCAAACTAAAAAAAAAGTTTTAAAGACAAGTGTTGCACTAACTTTCATGACCTCCAACACATGTATGCAAGTACTTACATTTTACCACCAGCAGGTACACATTTATCTCAGAGACAACTTCTTCATTTCTGGAGACTTCACAAGAGTAATTCCCCGAGTCTTTGCATTCCGCGGACTGACGTTCCAATGTTAACATTGTCGTATTTGTTGCTTGTACTAGCACTTCCCTTGACTCGTCTCTAATACGAATTACAGCGTCCGTGCTTTCATGGCTAACGTTACAATAAAATGTCACAGGCTCACCTATCTTGATGTACACTGTTTGGTTTATTGACTGGTTTATTGTGAAAGAGTTGATTTTCGCTTCACCTGAATTGTATAGTGTTTGATAAATTATACATATGTGTACATATTTATAGATACATATAATTTTTCTTGAAATAACGGTTTGCTTTTATATGTTTTACACATGAAAAAATGTTTAACATAAAATATAATTATATTAATAATATTCACTTTGTATTGTGAGCTGTAAGCTTAAAGGTAAGCTTTTTGATTTATACAGTTAGGAATCTATTAACCAAAAAAAATGTTCTAATTATAACTTACCTATATGGAACATAACTAATGTTATTAGAGTAATGTAATGCAGATATGCAAAACCAAGCATTTTTGTTCTAATATTGTATGCATATAAAGTTGAAGCAATAGTCACCACATATTAGACTGTTAACGGCTATGTATTTGTTTCACTTTTCAAAGAGAACTTATGTTTGTAAGTCAGTACCATAACTAGCTATATCTGGCCATTTGGTCAGGACCAACAGACTGCCCTCGTATTTATAATGAAATCTACGTGTCATTCCACATGAGCACCCTAAAATAAAGCTTAAAGCTGACGCAGTCATATGACCTTAACCCTGAACATGAGCCCCCTATACTCTACTCAGCAACTTTTTAGTACTAATTTTAGAAAGCTACTTATGTTGAGATCGTGAGATAATAATACTTTTTGTACATCTTGTTCTAACATGTATCTAAATGTACTTTTAATGTTGCCTTTGTTGAAAATAATATAACAATTATACATTTTCTGGTAATATTACATTAAGTGAATACTGCTCCCTTTTCCGTGAAATTGAATGCTATTTTTTTTTAAGAAAGGGCTTTCTGACTAATTGACAACATGCGAGTCTAATAACCGAAATCGTGACAGTAATTAATAATAGCAGCTTAATGTTCTGGTAATTAGAATACTTTGTTTCCGTTGCATTGCTAACAAGGACTCGGTGAAAAAAGTTCTGAAGTGGAATAACAGTAATTTTATACTTTTGAGAAAAACGAGTTGAAAGTTTTTTAAATTATATAGGGCCTATAAATATGTAATATTTTAAAACTGTTTAGTGAAAGCAAACCACTATGTCCCAAAGGTATAGGGGTGGTTCAGTGGATATAATCGAATAGTTTTTATGTCTTGATTCTTTAAAAAAATTAACTTTCTCACGGAGTCCCTAATTTGGTCTCTTCTATTAGGTTTTCATTATGTTTTGCTTTTTACCTTCTCAACACTTTTTTCTGAACCATGAATTAATTTTAAAATGAATGTAACAATAATACTATGGCACATTAATGTTGAAAATTGCTAAGTATTGGTTGAATACTAAGGGGAAAAAGTAAACGTTTAAAATCAAATGCAAAAATAATGGCATTGAATTAAAAATGCATGTTAAAATCATGATTTAGGGTTAAAATTAAATGTTTAAATATAAAACATTACTATGGATATATAAACAACATAAAATGAGGATAAAATATGATTTTAGAAATTTTATATTTGGTAAAAAATTGAATTTTAAAGAAAATTTAATTACATTTGGTAAAAAAAAATCGTATAAAATAATTTTGTGTTAGTCAAAATAAAATGACATTAAAAAATAAGAAGTGATAATCCACAAGATTATGTTAAAATATGATTTTTTAATTAATTTGTAACATTAACGTTTCAATGGGATGGAAAACAATCACTTTCTGTCAAAAAAAATGTAAAGGCAATGACAAATAGTCATAAAATATGATATTGGTTAACATGTAATGAATTGAAAACCAAATGTAGCCACATTACCAAAGCATTTCATAAGTAGGGCCTACAACTTCTCTATTTCCGTTTTCGTAATTGTGGTATCCGCAGTCAAAATAGTGTGCGCTGAAGATTACACTAAATGTGCTTAATATGAGTTGTTTTTACTTTCTTGTATACGGAGTATAGTGGAAGTATTGTAATAGTGTAAAAAAAATCGAAATCGACATTTTCATAAATCTCGACGTTATACACCTCCCAGAGTCGAAAAAAAACTTAATTTTGCAATCTTGTCTGTATGTATGTGTGTGTTTGTGCCTGTGTGTGTCTGTCTGTCTGTGAACACACTAACTTGAGTACCGTTACAGCTAGGATGACGAAATTTCATATATAAGTATGATAGCGAATTTGTAGTTCTGAATCAACTTGTCGGCGATTTCAATAACCGGGAGTGGAACTCATTCTACTTTTGGTTTTGTACTTTTTCAGTTAGATAGAAGAAATTTCATATATATTATGTGGAAGATCTAATTCTCTATTTCCTGACACATTTTAATAATTTCCGGTGACCAGAAGTAGTACTTTACCCTCTTTTCGATTTCTCAAAAAAAGTATATGATTTTATTTTTAACTTGATTCCTCTGTCTTTCTTTATAAAGTACTAATGTTCCCTACTGTTATACACAGATTAATAGCTGTTGATTTGATGCTCAGTTCTTTTTCGAGATTCTATTCTATTTAAAAGTAAGTAAGACTTCACTAAAGTTGCTTAAAGTGTTATCTAAAAAGTTTAGGGGAGATCACTCCCGTTTTATTTTATAGAGAGAACACAATAATAATCATAGATATAGATGTTTGAAAGGGAAACATGTTTGATCTGAAGTGTCTCATTGTACTCAACATACATTCCGGTTGCTTATAATATTTATAATATTTTTTTTAATCCGAAATTAATTTTGCTCTACTTAAAAGTCCAAACCCTCTCAATCCACCAAGCCGATGGGGAAAATGTTGTAGTAAACCAATACCTTTCCGAGGTAAATGCCATATTTTACTAATTGTTTTATAAATAGTTCCGGTTCAATATGTTTTGAAATTATCGTGTCTGCCACCTAAAATATTAGTGTTCTAGTAATATTATTTAACTGCGCATGTGAGTTATTTATAATGTATGCTAACGAATCGGTCTGCATGATTTCTTTCTTTTTTCTCCACTACAGCTAGAAGACGATGTTAATTATTCTCTTTTTTTTTTTTTTAAATAAAGAATTGGTTTAATTACCGAACATAATTTTAAATAAAATGGGAGTGATCTCCCCTAAACTTTCTCGAATATAGTTAGATCTATATAACACTAAAGGGGGGGGGGGGGTGGCAACTCGGGATATAAACATTATTACTTTCTCGTATATACGAAAAATAGGGAAAGTCTTGTAATCGTGAAAAAAAAATCGAGATTTTTACAAATCTCGACGTTTTACACCTCACTGATACGGAAAAACATAATTTTGCAATCTTGTCCGTATGTCTGTGTGTGTCTGTGTGTCTGTCTGTGTGTGTGTAAACACGATAACGTGAGTACCGTTACAGCTAGGTTGAAATTTCATATATAAGTATTTTATCAAAATCGTAGATCCGTATAAACTTTTGAGCGACTTCCGATAACCGGAAGTGGTACTTTTTCTACTTTGAAATTTTCAAAAGAATTCGACAGAAGGCAGAGAATTATATCTTTATCATATATGTAAAATTTTGTTTATTTATCTGAAATAGAATTCAAGTTACAGGCTCTTGAAAAACCAAAAATAAAGTGTAAAACGTCGACATTTGTTAAAATCTCGATTTTGATTTTTTGCACTATTACAATACTTTCTCTATAAATACGAGAAAGTAGAAACCCAATGCATTAAATGTTTAAGTCCAAAAATGGTTTTATTACCACGTTTATCCTAATAACATAATACCTAATTTTTTTAAATATTTAATAAACATTCTATACTTTTTACGGTTGACTTATATTATAAACGTATAAAATATTCTATTCGCGAGACAGTGGCTATAGCGAATTTTAAGTGCTTGCTGCGTCAGAAATTCCCTGGAAAAAAAACAAAGCTCTGTCTTAGATAGATTAATGATAAACCACTCCTTACACGCTCTTACTAAGTGAAATTTTAGGAGAGAGATTATTTTTACAATTATTTTGTACTTGATGAATAATACCACATTGTGTTTGATTAATGATTGTAATGTATCATTAAAAGGGAGAGGTTTTTTTATAGGGTAGATGTTGGGAGAATAAGATTGACGAGGCTTCGTCTAGATTGCCAACCAGGAAGTATGAATGTATGATAGTGTCATGGTAATGTAATGTATGATGAATATTTTTTGTGTATGGCTGCTATTGAGACAGCCTGTTGAGTACTTTTCGTCTAGACCGTTCAGCAGGAATTATGAATGTAAAGTAGTGTCGTGGTAATATCGTACCTATTGACCTGTTCTTTGTATAATCTTGGGAGAGGAGTCTTGTTGTGTCTGTAGAGTTGGGAGTTTCAACGTGTGGCTCGGGAGTCAGAGGCGTATCCAGGTTTTCGTTGTAGGGGGAGCGAAATGAGCAAAAAAAGGCGCCGAATTTTTAACACGTTCTATAAACGTGTACTATATAGTAACTATATATATATATATATATATATATATATATATATATATATATAATTACTAGCTGCATGTCATTACTTCGCTATGATGTAAAATAAATTGTAAGTAGCACTTGAAGAAATAAGAAAAAACACACAATGTATGCCGACAAAACAAAAATGTATCTATCTAAACAATATATATATATATATATATATATATATATATATATATATATATATATATATATATATATATATATATATATATATATATATATATATATATATATATATATATATATATATATACACTACAACCAAAACAATACATGCAACACAATCTGTTTTGTAATTCTTGTAAAAAAAATTTAACATAATAATTCCTGGGACATTAATTAAGACATACGAAATAGGGGAAATAATCACTCTCTTAGTATAAATATGAATATATATCTACAAATTTAATTACAAATGTCAAAACAAATCAATAATTACTTTAGAATGTAATAAAGTTGTTTGACAGTATTCGTGTTTACAAAAATGTTTTGTCTACAATCAGAATTAAATATATCGTCATCGTAAATGCTAAATTATTACAGCATAATGAACGTTTTTTAATTGAGAGTTGGTATAAAAACACGCTTTAAAATAATATATAGAATAACATTCGGAATAATAGCTTACATTAATCTACAATATCGGTCATATAGTTCAGCTCATACATCTTTTAATTAACTACTGCTTTTTGTGTACTTTAAAGATCATTTTTTAACATAGTGATCAGGTATGGGTTAGATCATTGTATTGATCACACACCTTTTTACGGGTAATTGCAAAAACAATATTCACAGAGTTTTACCTGTTTCCAAAGCTATGATTCTGGCGGCATGGTAATTTGGTACATCGTTACGCGTTTTCCCGAATGTATTTAACAGATCAGTTCGGGGTGGGTTGGGGGGGGGAGGGGGGTTCAACTTCATTCATCACTGTCCGGTCACTTTAGGTCAATTATCCAACCCAGTGTATACCTAGGTGTGACATTAATGTCGCTCTACACAATTGTGGCGGTGAGGTGTGTGGGGTGGGGTGGGTGGGATAACCAACTCAGAGTGAACATAGCGTCAGTTTTTAGATGACTGTTCTAAACATACATATTCAGTTACACATATATACTGATTCAGAAATAGATTTAAATAAGTAGCAGTGGTATTATGACAATATTTTTTTTACAGAGGGGTCCATGTGGGGTAGAGGGGGTTGTAACTGTTTCATATAATTTGTAATCGTAATCACTATCGCCCAAACTGTCATAATACTACTACTTCATTGTGATGACGTTGTTGACCTTGTCAAAATTTCCCCACCACTACGCAGTTTGCCCATAAATAAATTTAAATAGAGGTGCCACATCAGTTGTATTTGTGTTTGTATTGTAATTTTTTAAAACTAATTACACTATTAAAACTGTATATATAAAGTAATTATGTGTGAAGATTTATGTATAATATTTTCTAGATCAATTATTCTTAAGCAAATACATTATACAGTTGCCTTAAACTAAACACCCAACTTGCCAAGTGGTACTACCTGTAGAGGTTTTTAAAAATTGCAATGCATCGTAATGGTTATTTTTAGAATGACTAACTTCATACAGCTGTTAATACGTGTTGTAAACGTAGACGCTACAGACTAGTACAATTCTGCTTTATTGCTGCATGAAAAGAAATCTTGTGATTTACATAGATGTGCCGACCAAAAATAATTTTTTAACAAAAATCATTGTTTAAAACTTTGAGTTTAAAAAGTTTCCAAAAAGGCGCCACTTTGCTGAAAATGGCCAGAGGGGGAGCGGCCGCTCCCCCTGCTCCCCACCTGCGTACGCTACTGTCGGGAGTGTTCGCATGCTCTCTAAACTGTAAGAAATGTATGCATTGAGCTTCGGTCGTTTACTGCATTGTGGAGACATATGAATTAAATTACCTGCATCAAGTCAACATTGTTTTGTCGATTGATTAAACGTCCTCATGTTTGTATATGTTGAAACATGTGAGTGTTAGCATGGTAGGTTACATGAAAGGTGAGAACATTACTTCACAAGGTCCAATTGTCAATCTACGTTCAATTAACTTAAAAGTCGTAATGGCACTCCTCTATCACTACGGTCTTACAAACATTGCACGATCCATCACACACTTACGCTCACACATGCAATAATGTAGACAAGCAATGAAACACGGACATACACGCTTACAACATGATAAACAACATTAATTTATTTATATTTATAATTTACACATTGGTTTGGTAGCGTTACATTGTACAGTAATGTACATATTCTATCATGTAGAGTTTCTTCCAACGTGTTGTTTTTTAATATTACTAAATGGGAGATAATTCACGACTTTTTTATCAGGCTAAAACAAAGTAACTGTACCTTAATTTCTTTTAACTATTAAGCATTATGTATGCAGTGTTCTGCCAAGAAGCTATGAATTTTCTAACCAGGCTAAAAATGGAACAAAGCATATCAAAAGTCGTATTTGTATTTATTTGATCTCAAATGTACTGCTATAATCAAATTGTTTTGTTAATATAAATAGCAATTGCAGAATCAATGTGCCGGTTTAGCAATAATAGTACCACTTTTTTTTAAATTTAATGTTTAAAATCAATAAGCTAGGCATTTTGATACGTTCTGAAACTATGGACAAAAATAGAAGACAACTGTGACAGCGAATTCGAGAGTGGATGCGTCTAACACAGTCAGAGGCACTGAAAATGGTAGAGAGATAGACAAAGAGAGGAATGGAGAACGATAATCAAAAGAACACTTTAGACGCACAAACAGTACTAGACAACAAACAAAACACACACACAGACACACAAACACACAAACACACACACACGCGCATATTTATATGTATATATATATATATATATATATATATATATATATATATATATATATATATATATATATATATAAGAAACTATAAGTAGTTTATTTTCAGCGTGTATGTGCCAGATGTCTTTCTTAGGCGTAGAGATACGAGCGGGGTGGAAATTTATGATAGTAATTCAATTTCTTTACGTTAAAGTTCTGCTTAAAAAACAACTGGCTAAAGACAACTTAACACAACTTTCTAAAGACAACAGCTAAAGACAACATTTTCAAGACAAATGCCTAATGACAACATCCTAAAAACAACTGACTAAAGACTAATTCCTAAAGAAACTAATTAAAAAATGACGTCATCCATTGTTCACGACCCTATCCTCCCCATTGTCACACAAAGTCACAACCTCTACCACAAACAAAAAATTATCTTAAAGAAACTGGAATGTTTAATTACAACCCCCGCCTCCAACAGAGGCGTAGCGAGGGGGGGGGGGGGCCGGGGGACATATGTCCCCGGGCGCCGACCTTAGTGGGGGGCGCCAAATTGAAAGTTTGAGGGGGGTGGGTGCAAATGAAAAGTTCGAGGGGGGGGGGGTGGAAATCGAAAGTTTGAAGGGGGGTGCAAATGAGAAGTTCGAGGGGGGGGGGATGAAAATCGAATTTTGAGGGGGGTGCAAATGAAAAGTTCGAAGGGGGGGGGGGACGCAAATCGAAAGTTTGTCCCCGGGCGCCGGGAAGGGTCGCTACGCCTCTGGCCTCCCACCATCACCCACACGAGAAAACGTAAACTTTATCACACAAAGACCTCAGTGAACAGCTTTACGGAACATAAGTCAAGGTCCCACACGCCCATCAAATTAAAACATCTAATTTGCAATACAAAATAAACAAAAACCACGCCCCTTCCCTCTTTGTTAACAATGATGAATAGATATAAGGTTTATTAAAACATCCTCTTTAAGATAAATATCACATTACATTTTTCAGAGCCTAGTATTATTTGAGATAGCGGACATAAGGCCTACGCTAAGGAAATAAGCACTAAGAAAGAGGGCGGTATATTCCCCCACCCTTGCATGAACCTCGCAAGGCTACTGTGATATTGTACAACACAGTTCATATGCAGGATGTATCTGTGTGAGTGGCACGCCTAGCTCACTTAAGCATATTTTGTTTAACATTAATTCAACAGTTGGATCACAAAAGCATATTTTATTTATCATTAATTCAACGTCTGTATCACAAAAGCAGATTTTATTTAACA
This sequence comes from Physella acuta, assembly GCF_028476545.2. Taxonomy (NCBI): domain Eukaryota; kingdom Metazoa; phylum Mollusca; class Gastropoda; family Physidae; genus Physella; species Physella acuta. The sequence goes on from NW_026732911.1 coordinate 71,866, forward strand.
TTAATTCAATGTATGGATCACAAAAGTAGATTTTATTTGATTAATTTAACGTCTGCATGACAAAAACAGATTTTATTTAGTGGCAGATAACTTTTGCTAATTGACAATCGCTCCAGATCTATTTAGCTTTGAAAGTTCACAACGAAAGAGGAATGTTAGGGACTTTCAACATGTCGAACACTACGACAGTTTCGTTGAATGAAAGTAAGTTATCATATTTACATCCTTTAAACCTTTATTTTATTTTATTTGCTCTACAATATCTACCTAAATTTTACGCACATAAATAGCCATACACACTTTGTTGTAATTAGTTTAACAAAGATTTTAACCTAAAGGGTTAGAAAGTATTACCTTATTGTAACAAAACTGTCTATATATTATAATTAAAAGAAGGATGATTTGTAATGTATTTTTTAAATATTCCGTGTTACCTCCCTTTTAACTTTTAACATTCTATTTATTATTCCTTAATATGAAACTTTTTTTTTCATTTTTTTAAGATTAAATAATTAGTATGCTACGCGATTTTAAAGCACTTTAAAAGCCTTTCTCGACACCCCCCTCCCCCACACTTTGCTCTGTAAAAGTGAATAAATCTAATTATATGTTGTAAGTTTGCACTATTAATGCACCTAAGTGCAGCCTACATAACAGCCTTCGTAAAGGAGAGGTAACAGAATGTGATACTGTGATACAGGGGATTGTATGAAATTTATGAATTGTTGTAAATGACAATGTGTTGCCACTCTGAACTATAACGTGTGTGAATTATGTGATTCCAATGTATTACAGTACTAGCATTAAAGATTATATGTGTGAAATGTTTGTGATCGTCGTGTATTAATGTTGGCTGCGTGGTTTTGTCGTGTTATATTTATGTCATTGACGTGTATAGTTGCAAAACTGGACGTGATGTATTTACATGTAATGCTGTTGGCTGTATACTTGTACGTGTGCATAAATCTTAAATAAAACATTCTTTCAGCAACTGTGAATAGCAATATTAAAGAAACTGAAAGACTTATTTTGGGGAAGAATAATGTTATTAATGCGTGTATACTAGCTGCTGTAGCTATTATTCCAGTGATGATAATCATAATGGCCGCTTACTTTCACCATAGTAGTAAGTAATCTTTTTTATATAAATATAAAAATAAGTACATGCGGATATGCGTCTCTCTCTCTTTCTCTCTCTCTCTCTCCATCTCTCTCTCTCTCTCTATATATATATATATAAGTATATATATATATATATATATATATATATATATATATATATATATAATTTAGGATTACATTAAGAGCATTACTTATACAATTACAGTTTTGAAGCCTAGTAGTCTATTATCACATGTAATTGATGATCGTTTAACCTACACACACTGTGTACACTGCCATTGAACTAGTTAATGCTATGTAAATAAAAAAATGTTCTAACCACAAATTTATGCATTAGCTATATATAGCTATATCAATCTTCGTCACGAAATTCCAAAGGGTCAATTTAAAGATTTGTTTTAGAATTTCGAATCTCTTGCTATGTTTTACCATTAATATATCCATTCGTAACTTGTATATTTGATTTTTTGTTTCACTGGAGTATCTAATGCCTAATCTTTCTCTCATATTTAGTCAAACGTTTGAAAGTCCAGTACACGTTACTGTAAGTTATTTTTTTTCATTTAATTTTTTTTTTAAATATGCATTAGTTGCTGATGTATTTTTATAACACTTCGCACCCCAGTAAATTCGGAGGATCGTTTTTGTAAGGGTGAGGACCCAGATAACGTTTTAGTTTTGTGACACGTTTTATTAATTTTTGGAATAAATTTTAGCAATTTTAACTCATCTAACTTATTTTTTAGTTACGACGGAAATTGATAATTGTTGCTAATCATTTCGTGGACTATTCGAACATATAAAATTTTAAAATAATACTAAATTTTAATGTATTCGGCAGTCTTTGAAACAGTTGGAAAAAGACTGAATTACTAAGTTTAGAAATCAATATATAGAAATTTAAAGAGGTTATGGAAGTGTTGGAATGAAGTATAACATCAAACTATAGGGAGGTTCTGACAATTTTTGACGATTTGTGACAATGGGGTTGGCTGGTGAAGTAACTTAGGGAAGAGTTATAAAAATTCAAGACTCTTCGGGGAGGAATGACAGAAACACAATGTTCTTTTGAAAGAATGACAAAATACAAGGTTCTTTGGGAGAATTTACACAGAGTCAAGTTTTTTTTTAGAAGAGTGACACAACGTAATGGTACTTTGAGAAGAATGATACGAAAAATGTAACTTAGAACTAAATAAGAATAATACTGTGAGCGGCTCCATAGGTTGACTATCTACCTACTCACTCAAGGTATTGGTGAAAAAATAGGATTCTCGATTTTTATACTTTAACAATTTTTAAGACCTATAGAAATAAAAAAAACATTATACGCATCATCTTGTATTCAAAAATAAATGAAAGAAAATTATAAATATTTAAAATTGAATGTTAACATGCTTAGTTTCGTGTTCTGACGTTTTCCCGTAATATTTTTAAACAACCAGGGGAAGCTACTCATCCGTATGTCTTAAAAACTAAGAAATATGTTTAAAAGAAATAGACAAATATTTTCTATATTTAAAATACAATTAAATAACTTGTTAGCTAATACATAACTAAGATCGCACAACTATTCTCCTACCATTATAAACGCACCAACCGATATTTTCTGCACTATTTTTTTGGTTATGCTTTTTTAAAATTCTTGTTTTATTAGCCTTTGTTTATACCTTGTTACGAACGTTGACCCTCGTTTATGTAAAAATGTTCAACACTAGCCTCTGTGGAAATTGTTGAACCATAATGCTTTAACCCCAACCCTTCCCCACCTTTTGATAGGAATCCCTCCCAACCCCTCAACAATTTCCACTAACTTTTTTCTTTTTCCTTCCCCTTGTTATATATATATATATATATATATATATATATATATATATATATATATATATATATATATATATATATATATATATATATATATATATATATATATATATATATACCCCTCTCGCTGTTGAGTTCTTTCCCTCTCCCCACCCAGCAGTGTTTCTTCCAGACTTTTTTCTCCGGGGGGGGGGGGGGCGGACACTTGAAATTTTTTATTGGGGAGGGGGACGAAATTTCCCGGGGGCGAGAACTGTTAAAAGTATTTATATTTTCTATATAAATTCCATTTCGTTTAGGGGGGCAGTAGACTCTCTTCGAAGAGATGCTTGGAAGAAACACTGCCACCAGGATTCCAACACTTTCATTTTACCTTTACCCCTTCTTCGGGTTATTCCTTTGAATTTAGTATTACATATGTGACATACATGTAAATACTCATCATGTACATTTGTAAAATCCTTCGTTTTCATTCGATGTTTGAAAGTATGTAAAATATGTTGATATTGATGAATTTGTTTTAAATGGCAAATAAAAGAATTTAAAATAAAATTTAAAATATAAAAATAAAATAAATCAGTTTACCTGAATATAGTCCCCCGTACAGTTATGTTTTTATATTTTTTTTCTATAGCAAAATGGACGCAGAACAGTGGGTTAGGGAAAAGGATACACAACTACAATGTAAGTAGCAACACAATTTACGTTGCTTATAACTTAGACCATCACCATTTTTACTCCATTTCATTCCTTAAGGAACATAGGACCTCTATTAAAGCATGCCCCCTCCATGGTTTCCTGCATCTGTTTATAACATTGCTATAATTACTCGAAAAACTGGTTAAAATGCTTCTGTTCTTTATCAAACCATATCAAATGAGTATTTTAGTATTGTTAAGTAAAATAAACCCGTTGGCCATTATGTTGACCACGATATCCCTTTATATCCCACGTTCAAGGAAACTCGTGGTGTCTACTGAAGTAAATATCATACTATTAGTTCCTTGCAGAACATGGGGGTCTCTAGTGTCAAAGCTTTCCACTCCTGCCTCTCTTTTCATCGGTTCCCAATCCCTTCCTATTATTTCGTTCTCTCCATCACGCTACGTCGCCAAGTGTTCCTGGGTCGACCACTGGTGTCTTGCCTTTGGGGTTCTACTCAACAGCGTGTCTAAGTCAATAGCCAGAGTCTTCCCAAGCATGTGCCTTCTCCATGACCTGCCTTTCTATTATTTCCATACGTATTCCACAGTTTCTCGTTTTCTACCTACTCTTGATATATATATTTTTATATACTCCTTAGTCCTCAATTAAAGTCTGAATTATTTTTCTTGTTGCATCTGATGTTTTTCATGTATAGGATTCATATAGCATGACAGCTTTTACATTGATATTAAAGATTCTTCTTATAGTTTTTTAGAGATGTTTGACGAAGTAATATAATTCCCGTTTGATATAAACAGTAAAGTGTGTTTTTAGAAACGTTATTCGTGTTTAAATATTTCATGTAACATTTTCCCCCAGCGCCCGAAAGTTGCAGAACACCAAGAAACGATGACGACCCATCACATGACCCATCTTCAGTGGAGGATTCAGAACAGATCTATGAAGTCCTATCAGAGTTTACCTTCGATAAAGACATCTCCCCTCTGATTGAAATAGATAAATGCAGTCCACAATTCAGGGGCTTGTTGGCAGTAAACACTACACATGATAAGGACAAAGATACAAAGAAACATTCCAATGAAACCGGAGACAATGAAACCTATAAACCTGTTGTGTTACAAAATCAAAGAATTACAATCAATTCTGAAGAAGAAATGCAAGAGTTCTATGAAAAAATCGACAATATAGGCGACCAGCTTTCCATAATATTTTCTGACCCAACAAAACGGAATTTGAAGAAAATGCCTGTTAAAAAATCGAAATATTTAGTTGCCCCTGAAAAAGATTCGCATTTAAGCATTGGAAACGATTTGCACAATTTTAGAGTTTCAGATATTTTGCAATATAAAGTTGAGGTCAAGGTCATTAATGGCCGACTTGCAGAAGTCAAAGTTCCTTCCCTGAAAACCTTTTCAAACCTCCCAGAGGATATGGAAACCCCGAAACAAAACGAGGAAGTTCCGTACTGCGGCTTCAAAGACATCAACAAACTTATCCCCGAGACACCGCTACCAAGTCCAATAGAGGAATCTAAATACAACACCCCCACCCAAGACAATGATAAACACATCTACGAGGCCGTCTTACACAAGCAGAAAATTGACCCCGCATGTTTAGAAGGTGAAACCCGTGAAGATGAGGGAGTAGATTTCAACAGCGATGGGTGTGAATACTATTCAAGAAATAGAACTTATTCAGACCGATCTATGGAAACAGAGTCTGTTGAATATTTCGAAATGGATGGTGCAGTAGGTGTATTGTCCTAATATAATGATACACACACATACACAAACATAAATATGTGTATTTATATATATGTTTATATACATATGCATATAAGTATATACATATATATGCATATAAATATATATAAATATATAAATACATATATATATATATATATATATATATATATATATATATATATAATATGTGTATATGTATATATATATATATATATTATATATATGCATATATATATATATATATATATATATGATTGTATTATTGCTGTAAACTTTTTCTTAGTCGTTGTATATTTTGAGGTTTTTTGTTTCTTTTTGTAAGAGAGCAACTGGTTGTAACAACAGATTAATCGACGGAAGACAACTTTGAGATTAGCCGAGTAAAATACTTGAACTTGGCCCGACTCAAAGTTGACTTCCGTTTACATCGAGCTCTTGTTTCTAATGGAGGTCACTGGCTTGACAATGGTGTGTTATAACACAATGTGTTGGCTCGCTTCGTGTGACAAAATTCTCTCTCCCTTTCTCATCATCCCGTCCTTCTCATTTAAAAAAAATGTTGTCTCCCATATTCCAGCTTTCCCATTATCTATTATTAAATTATTTTTTGTACGATACTTTTTTTATACTTAACTGCTTAGTGGGATGGCTTATCATTTTGTTATACTGTGGTTATGTTTTAGTCATTATCTTCAATCTTATATGTACTAAGTTTTGTTTATTTGAATTCTTACTGAACATTGTTATATAATAGTGTAATAATGAACATACAATTTTTTCAAACCAATGTCAGAACTAATTATAGAAACTGCTGGTGTAAAAACCATATATTGTTTTGGAAATAGGCGTACCGCCTCGCAAAAAAATAGAGTGTATCTGTTAAACTGAACTCGATGAAAAGTCGATCATGTGGTCAAGTAGGATATATATTTGAGTAGGCTTGAGCTAGAAACCTATCAGATTTGATTGAACTCGGTTGCAAACTATTGACTGGTTTTAAGTCAACTACTACTTTTTCCAATTCTACTATGTTCAATAATATAATATAATATTTAATAAAATGAAATTTATTTAATTGTATTGTTTTCTTAGTTTTTCAGTTTTTTAGGCAAACATTTATTTTAAATTAAAAGTTGAACATTGACATTGATTTCGGTCTTTCTTTGTGGCATTATCATATCGACTGCTAAAAAAAACATTAATCGGAAAAATATTGTTCTATATATTTGTAATAATATAATACAATATTAAATTAAATTAATTTTCTTTAATTGTATTGTTTTCTTTCTTCGTTTTTCTTTTTTTTCTTTTACTTGAGGCAAACATTTATTTCAAAAATTAGAACATTTACTTGGTGCATTAGGCTAAAACAACATTACCATCAGTGCATTAGAGTGTTTGTGTTGTGCTTACTGTGTAAAAAACAACACGGCTGAACAGGACAATAAAGTGGAATTTATAGGGCAACTTGTGATTAAAGAATTAGGCGAAGTAGGCCGGAATGTCATGACCTCATTTAGAAAAACATTTGTATTATAGACATGGTTTGTTTAGCCTTGATCCAATATTTACTGAATATAGAAAAAAAAAGTTAGAAAATTATTGTTTAAAAATGTATTCAAACTATAAAATAACCTAGCGTTTGGCGTAGTCGGGTTGGTAAAGCAAATAGCTCCTAAACCGAAAGTAGGCAAGTTCGATAGCTCGGGCAAACAACTTTTGTTTGTTCTTATACGTGCAGACAATGGAAGCGAATCTAAAGAGATAAGCAGGCTGAAATCTGAGTCAACGGCCTTTATGGCGCATAACAAGTCCACACGTTTTACTTAATTGTGCTGGAGGAAACCCCTTCTAGCAATACAATTAAGAAGTAGAAGAACATAAAAAACGCAAAAAAAATGGTGTGTCTTTCTGCAATAGGAAATCCCGTCTAACAATATAATTAAGAAGTAGAAGAACATAATAAACGAAAAAAAAACAAGTGCTTTTTTTCTGCATTATGTTAGTATTTTTGACACTTACTAAAAATATGCAACTGCGTTTTACTAGTGTACTACGGGTAATATATTGTTTACTTTTTAAAGAAGACGTTTCATATCGTTTGCTAAAACCAGCCTCCCACTAGCTGTGTTGTTTAAGTACTGTGTAGTGACGGGACTGTTGGAGGGAACATTGTACTAAACAGTCCTAGTCATAAAGTTGTTTATTCACGGATAGTCGCATCCGGTCCGGGGGTTAAGCGGCTTGTTGTGCTAGGGCACGCGTTGACTTAGATATGAGCAGTTAGTTTAAAGAGGATCATTGTTCTATTTTAGCGGATTAGTGTTTTAATTTAGCATTTTTTAAATTAATGATACACAATGACGAAAGTTTAATAACTCGGTCAATCTTTTTATGTGTGGGTTTAGCAATTTTTGGCGTAGGCGCTTTTGAAATTTGTACACGAAATTTGTATGCATGCTATATAAGGATTGAAATATTGTATTTTTCTTTAAAATGCGTAATGACAAAAGCTCAAAGTAGTAAATAAGTGAAGAATAGCCTTGTGTGAAAATATTTGCGGTTATGTGCTTTTATTTAGTTTTCATGGTGCTTTTATTTAGTTAAAATTCAGACTTGTGTTTGTAATATTATCTAAAAACTGTGTTCAAGTATTTGAAGTATTCAAAATGTTGAAAAATCAATCACCACGTTTAAAACGTTGTAAAGATGTTGCGGTTTTTCTACTGCTGGCGACTATAGCCACATTTGGTCAAGCAACTAAGCATGCAGGTAAGTTATTTTTAACTATTTATCGTCGTGTATATCTTAATCATTTGACAGGGGCGTAGCGAGGGGAGGGGGGTGCGGGGGTGCGGATCGCACCGGATGACACCATTTAGGGGGGTGACACCAAGGCAAAAAATTGCTAAATATATAGAGAAAAATTGAGGGGGGGGGTGTTCAAATCGAAAGTTTGAGGGTGGGGTTGCAAATCGAAAACTTGAAAGTTTGTTTCCGGGAAAGGTCGAAACGCCTCTGGGGGGTGACACCATTAAGTGCCGCACCGGGTAACACCCGACCTCGCTACGCCACTGTCCTTTAATTAAACTTGAGCAGAATTGCATAAAATTATACATATTTCAACTGTCATGCGATTAATGCTTCAGCATTCTCCTTCCTGCATCTCAATGTGCTTAGATTCTCGAAATGGATGTTTTTTTGAAAAAGACTAAAAATAAAATCACACTAAAAATTGAAAATAATTTGTAACCGCGCCTCATTTTATCACTCCTTTACCTCCTACATATAACTAACATTTCACATTATGTGTCACCTCAGATTTAAAGTGGATCACCGCTTTCTCGGCCAATAACCAAACCTCGGTCGAAGGCTACGTTTTTAACGCAATCTATGTTGACAAGGGGAGGTCAGTGACGTTTACCTGTATCATACGTAACAGTACACCCGGACTTACCATTAGCATCAGAAATGAGATGGGCAATGTGCTGGGCAAAGCTCTCAATAGCTCTTTACTGGTGGCTACTCTACCAATCACAGTGTGTAACGATATTGGAAGGTACAGCTGTGAGGTTAGGGACTTGGTTGAGGGAAGGAATGAATCATTTGATCTATACATGATGGTGGATGGCTGTAAGTACAAAAGAGGTTATTGGAGAATAATTAACTATATATATATATATACATATATATATATATATATATATATATATATATATATATATATATATATATATATATATATATATATATATATATATATATATATATATATATATATATATATATATATATATATATATAATCGTATTTACTAACCTAGCTAAATAAATAGAATAAATATCATTTTTTGTTGATATTTTACTGTCCATAAACGTGTACATATCAAAAATGTATAATTTAAACCCTGTTTTTCTGTTCTTAGGCTCTGATAAGCTGTGCTACAACGAGGAACCAATAAAAACAGTTTACGCGGCCGTCAACGATACAGTCGACATCGAAATTTGTTGCATCGCAAACTATAAACACTTCACCGGCATCGACATTGCAATCAACGGCGTGACATTTAAAATGAATGACTCGGGGAAAAAATTCAAGTTTAATGTTGAGCGTAATGAGCCTTCTCCATTTCACTACATTGTCCATGTAATTGTGGTGGACATCCAACGTAAGGACTACGGGATACTGAGATGCGTTGTTCACGCGAACCCAAATTTCCCTGTGAAATATGAACTGCATCTTAAGGGAATAGGTAGGTTCACAGTCCATATCATTGGTGTTGTTTGTATATTATATGACGGAAACAGAATGTCAGCTGCCATATTGCCGTCTAAAAATAGATTATTTTTTAAGTCTATGTTATCGTTTCAATTCATACATGGCTATAAATGGCTGGAGCGAAGCCCAGGCGATATGCTTAGTTTCATGTATAAACAAAAATAGTATATAAAATAGGTATTCCATTTAACATATTTACCCAGGTAATTTATACAAAAGTTGTTTATTCAAATTATTTACAAAAAAATAATCCAAAATGGATCACATTTAAATTATTTACTAATGTAATATATAAAATGTATCTCATGATATTATTTACGAAAGTAGTGTATGTTGCCTTCATGTCATAAAGATTCAGTTAGTGAGAATAAGGCAAATGAAGTACAATTAACCTGTTTCTAAAGTCTTCGGTACGTAGAGACAAAATTGCAGATTAAACACAGCGAATAAAAGACACATATTTTTTATTGTTTTTTAATAATTCTTTTGTTAATCTATTAAAGTAATCCACTTAAAATCGTCAAAACTCGCTAAAATCTTGTGCTGCGTATGAAAATATCCTAAACCCGATTTTATAGATATGGTATATATATGTTGCTGACTGCTAATTTGAAGTGGTCAGTGTTTTTTAGCATTAAGTCTATAGTATACCTCGACGATAAGCCAACACCGTTCAAATTCAGCTATAACAAATAAGCAATAGTTATTGATTATAAAATCAAATCAATAATATAGTTAAAGTTGTATTTTGTTAACACAATGCTTATTTGAAGTGGTCAGTGTTTATTAGCATTAAGTCTATAGTATACTTCGTCGAAAATAGCCAACTCCATTTTAAATCAGCTATAACAAATAAGCAATAGTTATTGATTATAAAATCAAATCAATAATAATATTGTTAAAATTGTATTGTGTTAACACAATAATTTCCAGGAGATGAATGCCAAAGGGGCTGGTGTAAAGGTGCTGAACAATGCCTACAGTTGCAGACTGCACGAGCTACGCATGAACAGGCCAACACGACGTGTGCTTTGTACGGAGCTCAGTTGTTTAATGGGGTCCTCGAGGACCAGGACCAAAGGTGTATCTCAGGTATACCGGTAGACGTAGGACATTTTTAGTATACGGGTTAAGAATTACCTTAAGGACCAGGACCAAAGGTGTATCTCAGGTAAACCGGTAGACGTAGGACATTTTTAGTATACGGGTTAAGAATTACCTTAAGGACCAGGACCAAAGGTGTATCTCAGGTAAACCGGTAGACGTAGGACATTTTTAGTATACGGGTTAAGAATTACCTTAAGGACCAGGACCAAAGGTGTATATCAGGTAAACCGGTAGACGTAGGACATTTTTAGTATAGGGGTTAAGAATTACCTTAAGGACCAGGACCAAAGGTGTATATCAGGTAAACCGGTAGACGTAGGACATTTTTAGTATAGGGGTTAAGAATTACCTTTTTTTTTAAAACGAAGTGACAACGCGTCTTGCAGAGCGTTACGAGTATTGTTTAATTAAATTCCGTATATCGTATTCTAAAAATAGATATTGGGAAAATTATTCAATGCCCTATACGGCCTCCTATACATATATAACTTTTAAAGTGGAATATACAAATTCAGATCCAGTAATGGATAATCTACTACGTACCCATCAATAGGCTACATTATGTTTGGATTAGGATAAATAAATTTATAATTCGACCTGCGGTAAGAAAATGAAGCAGTGTTTATTTCCTTTTTTTTGGGAATATGCATCTTCTCTTCTGATTTAAAATGCTTTATTTTTCTTCTATCACATCGGATGTGGTTGGGTCAAGAGTGTGGCAGCTGAAATTCAAAATCTCGGAGCTCGTGATAGTCTATCTAGTCTATATTATTAAGCCTATGTGAACTTAAAAAACATGACCAGAATTAGGTCTGTTTTTTTCAATTTGCTTGAAAGGGGTGGGGGAGGAGTGTAGACACCGACTTGAGTTCATTCTATGACGTGTGCTACAGGCCTGCTGAACTCACAGTGACCCCGCCGACTGTGGTTGGGATCTTTTCGCCAGTGGGATAGAAAACGTAAGCAAGCAGTCACCGAGTGAAGATGTTTGGAACTTTATTTTAAAAAAAGGGGGGTTGGTAGGGCTTAGGCTAAGGCTAGGGCTATGGCTATGGCTAGGTTACACCACCCACCTCCCCGCCCAAGCGGCCCTCTGTAAAAAAAACTTTTTACAATCATTATACCACTGTTACTTATATAAATCTTTATTTAAATCTATTTCTGAATCAGTATATATGTATCATTATATGTGTATGTTAAAACGGCTACAGTGCTTTACATCAACCCCCCCCCCCAAGTATTTACTCCCCAAAGCAATTTACCCCCTGTCAATAATTACCATCTCTTGTCAACCCCCCTCCCCCAAAGTAAGAATCTTAACTGTAACTCAAATTCTAAACCTATATAATATTACATTAATCCTAACCTTAAGTTAAGAAAAAGACAAAAACCTAAGCATTCACCTCAGACTAAAACTTAACACAAAACCATAACCAACTCAAGACATTTGTTTAAGCATAACCTTGACCATTAGCCCTAATCTTAGCCCTGACCCTAACCCTAACCCCAGCCCTGACTCTAACCCTAACACTGACCCTAACACTTACCCTAATCCTAAACCTAAATAAACATAAATGAGCCCTCAACCTAGCCCTAGCCCTAAACCTATCCCTATCCCTATCCCTATCCCTATCCCTAACCCTAACCCTAACCCTAACCCTAATCCTAACCCTAACCATGGCCCTAAACCTAACACTAACCCTAACCCTAACAAGTTTATTGAAGGAATTTTTCTACTTGTAGTGGATAAATGTATCCCAGCAAGTGTAGACTGACCCGTCGGTCGACCGGGAAAAATCTCGATAGGGCCCTGGGTAATTTATTTTTAAATTGTTGGTATTTTACGATTCCCTCATACCAACGCATACACTGCTGGCTTCGATGACAAAAACATTTTCTATGAAGATTTTAGGGTTCGGATCCATTTACAAAATTCCCCGGGGCTTTCTTATCTCAGCCAGCCCACCACTGTACATAATTAATGTAATTACTGGTTCCATTGACAGATTTGACAAATGGCTCTTTGGTCAGCGTGAAGACATTTTTATTGAACAAAGCATTCTGTCTTTTTCACGACATTGGAAATTCCAACTCCTCACTTGCTAGCTGTGACGACCATACACCGTACTTGTGCCAGATCAAGTATTGGGGTAATAACGTTTTTCTGTCTGTGTCAATGCTTAGGAAATTTGTTATTCCATGTTGTTTTGTTTTTAAAATTCCGATTAGTGGATTAAATAGGTGTAATTATTTCATCATATACTGTCAAAATGAATACTAGTGTAATAAACCGGGAGTGATCTCCCCTAAACTTTCTCGAATATTCTTATATTATAACACTACGGGAGATGGCACACCACAATATGTTTTAAAAATCGATTTTTAATTACTTAAACTTTTTAAAATAGAATAGAATCTCGTAGGAAAAAGAATTGCGCACTAAGTGAATGCAAAACAATATGTGTATAATAGTGCGAAATATTATTAGTTTAATATATAAAGTTCGATTCTAAAGTTCAATTCGGTATGTATGTTTGTAAAATGTTTGTCGTGGATTTTAAAGGAAATAAAAAAAAAACGATACTTCTATGAATTCAAGTGTTTGATGTTTAAAGTGCTTTTTGTCTAAATTTATGAGTACAAAAAATTAATTTTGAAAGTGTTTTAAAGCAATTTTCATTTTGCGTACTTAAAATAATAATTTTCAATATGAACATTACATTTAAAAAAAATTAAAAATGTATCAACGTTTATAAAATTTCTAATTGTGTCTGAAAATTATTTGCATTTAGTTTTTTAGCGCTCATTACGTCCCTTGATTAGGAAACCACAGTTACTTCCCTTTAACAAAACATTACATCGGGGGTAAAAGAATTTACTTTTTATTACTTTGTGTTGGTGTTAAAAAAATAAATAATTACATAATTAGCGGGATTGATCAAGTGCAATGTTGTAGATATTTTTAATACTGCCTTTTATTTATTCTATACACTGAACGTACTGTTTTCTTCTTCTTATTTTTAATCAAAGACAGTTAAAGTAACAAAAGGCATCTTTATTCGGGAACGAGAATTCCCGCAGGTTATTATTTATGTCTTTTTTTTTTGGCGTTTTCGTTTTTGTCTGTCCTTTTTTGCGCACGAAGGGGAATTCGTTTTTGTCGGTCGCACCAGAAAGCTCTTTTATAGACACCAGCACCAAACTACAAGAAGATATACCATTTGAATTAATACTAGCTGTCCCGGATTGTGTTATGTTTGTCTTTTGTTTGTGTTGTGTTTGTGTTTGTGTTGTAATTGTGATGTGTTTGTGTTTGTGTTGCGTTTGAGTTGTGTTTGTGTTGCGTTTGTGTTGTGTTTGTGTTGTGTTTGTGTTGTGTTTGTGTTGTGTTTGTATTGTGTTTGTGTTTTGTTTGTGTTGTGTTTGTGTTGTGTTTATGTTGTGTTGTGGTTGGGTTTGCGTTTGGATTTGGTTTGTTTTCGTTTGCTTTTTCTTTGTTTTTGAGTTTGTGTTATTGGTTGGGTTTGTTTTTAGGTTTTGGTTTTTGTTTGTATTTGTAATTGATTTGCGTTATGTTTGCGTTTTTTGTTTTGTTTTAGTTTTGGTTGGTTATGGTTAGGGTGGGAAATACCGAGTATATGATGATTACTAAACACACAGGTAATGGTCCTTAACAGATAGTTTTTTCACAGAGGCCAGAGCAGGGCCTGGCCGGCTAGTACTTTATAAATTCACAATTTCGTAACATAAACAGGTTACGTAATTATAGTGTCGATACAAACTATAATAAAAGTTGATAACATAACAATCTAGGCCACATCTTAGTTGAATTTAAGTATCACCAGAGAAAACGGTCTACACTGCATGTTTGTATTTTTTGTTGTTGTTTTTGTTTTTTGTTGTTAACAATGTACACATTTTATTACTACCCACTATACAAGTTTGGCTGATAACCCGAAGGACTCCAGTTTGGATCTCAATCTATCCAGCTATGATAGGTAGCTGATTTATGCTGGGGAAAGTAAATGCTGCTGGGAATACTGCTGATATATAAAATATATGGATAATATGTTTTGTATATTATTACAGGAATGCCTGAAGAAGTTCACTTTCAGCCTATAACTGTTGAAGAAGATGTCGAGCCGAAACAAAACTACCTGGTTATTGGTGTTGTGGCTGCCGTGTCTATCATATGTCTACCTGCCTTGTCCATTTGCTACCTGCGGTACCGGCAGAGAGGTGTGTAAAAAGAACTCGCCTGGTTCCAGTGTTGCATCATGTTTCTAATTAACCTTCTAATTCTTTTCATTTTAGCAATGTTAGAAAAGTAGGCTACAAATCCCTTACACAGATGGAAAAAAGGCTATTATGTTGTACATACTTATTACTTTAAAATTTCATCAAGCATATATATATATATATATATATATATATATATATATATATATATATATATATATACAGTATGTAACTATAATGTATTGTACTTTCACAGAAAGCCAGAAACTACAGATTTCTGAAAAGTAAGCGAATTATTTAAAGAACCTGGAACGTTTTAATTTGAACGACGATATCATTATGTTATCACTTTAGTATAATTTATTCTTCTTTTTATTCGACTTTTTTATTAGCATGCTATAAAACATGAGGGTATAAACGTGTGTGACAGAAATAACAATATAAAATATAAATTCTTTATTTCAGAAAATTGCTGTCTGAATCCGAAAACGTTGACCGATTTAAATGCGAAGGTAAGTGTAATAAAGTAAAACAATTTATTATGAAAAGTGAATACCGAAGATACGTTTATAATATGTTCTAATCACGTGGTACAATGGTTTCACTTTTATCTTCATTTAGTTTTCACTATTTAAATATTACTTTCTTTTTTTTTGTACCCAATAAATACTAATACGTGAATTAAATATTATTTTTTTTATTGTTATCTCAGTTTTAAACATAAACAGATTAAAAATTATGTTTTATTCATTTAACATGGTTGATAAAAGCAGCATAAAATAGTCTAATTTGTGTATATTCAGACCAATCAGTAGCAAGGATTATGTTTGTAAATACAGTGTCGCTAAACACAGAAGTTACTGTTTACATTTTAAACGCATTATTCATATCTACCTACATCAGTGGTTCATAACCTTTTATTGGTGGTACCTCACTCCACCAGTTTCATGTGTGCTTTCACCGGAATCTTATTAATAGTTCGATCGTCCACACTGTAAAAAAAATCCGACCGCAAACCATATAAGCCGGGTGTTTTTCTTGACTTTCGTCGAACACCTGTGATTAACTCCCCGAACCCCTGGGGTTCGATCAAACCCATTTTAAGAACCACTGACCTATATTGAATATGTTTGTTAGTTTATTCCTACTTTTATATATTTCTCGAGGCCTAATTCCAAATAAACCGGGAGTGATCTCCCCTAAACTTTCTCGAATATTCTTATATAACTCTGAATATAGACATGATTTTTAATTACTTAAACTTTTAAAAATAGAATAGAATCTCGTAGAAAAAAGAATTGCGCACCAAGCGAACGCCAAAACAAAATGTGCATAATAGTGCTCAATATTATTAGTACTTTTTAAATTTACATGCGTTTTTTGAGAAATCGGAAATAGCGTAAATTATTACTTCCGTTCAACAGAAATTACTCAAAATTTGACAGAAGGTAAAGAATTAGATCTTTTACTTACATGTGAAATTTCATTTATCTATCTGAAATAGTACTCAAGTTATAGGCTTTTGAAAAATTCAAAGTAGAAAAAGTACCACTTCCGGTTATCGGAAATCGCTCAAAAGTTGATACGGATCTACGATTTTGATAAAATACTTATATATGAAATTTCATCAACCTAGCTGTAACGGTACTCAAGTAATCGTGTTTACACACAGACACACACACAGACACAGACACACACAGTCACACAGACATACGGAAAAGATTGCAGAATTATGTTTTTCCGTAGCAGTGAGGTGTAAAACGTCGAGATTTGTAAAAATCTCGATTTTTTTTTTGCACGATTACAATACTTTCTCTATACTTCGTATATACGAGAAAGTAAAAAAGGTTTAAATTGTAATATATATGTCCCACAAATAATGCTGAGTGTTACGTCTAAATGATCAGTATCATAACAGTATTGTTAAACTACCTAATTAAATAGCATTCCGCAGATGAAGACCAATATCACACGCTTGATGACGTCGAGCATCACATGTACAAAGACCTTGACCACGGCCACGAGTATGACGTCACCGATGACTCCCTTCTCCAGGCTAGCCCTGATCACCGAGACAGCCTCGCCTCGCCACCTCCTATGCCACCAAGACCACAGCAGCAACAGTACATTGAGTTGGGACTGGTCTCCATCAACAAAATCTCTGAAAATATTTCTACAAAAAGTCTGGATCTCTCAAAGAAAGACCCTATTGATACAACATCTGATAGTAATGACAACAATATATGTAATACTGGAAAGTCCATTGAAAAACACGCTGTAAAAATAACCAATCTTAAAATTAGTAGTAATGATAATGAGCATAATACTACACGTATTGATACAGCTAATCAAGAGCAACCATACTCCCCTTTTGTATTTCCTTCACTTAGTATCGATAGTGGTCAGAATGGAAGTCAAACAGAAACATCTATGGATGAGAATCAAGACCTAACACTCATCAACACGGACCAAGATCTTGCGGGACATTTCAATTTCGTTGACGTTCTTAATGTTAAGGTACAGAGTAAAGATGATATAACTTATAATGAGTATGATTCAACAGGCCTTGATACATTGAGGGAAGAACATCAGTATTTCAAATTTCAGAACACCCAAACAGATAACTGTGAGAGCCAAACACAAAATTTGATTAACCAAACTAATACATTAAAAAGCCAAACGCAAAATTTGAATGAACAAACTGATAAATTAGAAAGCCAAACTCATAATTCTAATGACCAAACTGATAAATTAGAAAGCCAAACTCAAAATTGTAATGACCAGACTGATAAATTAGAAAGCCAAACTCAAAATTTGAAGAGCCAAATTATTAAATTAGAAAACCAAACAAAAAATTCTAATGACCAAACTGATACATTAGAAAGCCAAACAGCTAACCTCGAGCAAAAGAATAAATTACTATCTACAAGCGAATCAGATTATTTTGAGTGGGAGGGTTCGGAGGTCAAAACAACTACTGATATGAACTTTGAACCCGACAACCCAAATGACTACCATGTTCTAAATCTAGGTATGAGAGACAGTGTTGTAGATGTTTACATCACCCCAACTGTATCTAACACAGACAGTTCAGAGGTCAAAGGCAAAAACAATCTCTCGCAATCTATAGCCAATGATGAAATGAGAACAGACTGTAAAGATAAGTATAACGATAACCAGAACGAATATATTACGCCGGTTGAAGATTTTCAGGAAAATGAAACAAATTCGGGCTATGGATATTCGGTATGGGATGGTGCCAATATAGCTGATCAGTGTAGTGGCGATGATAATTTGAAAACTACAAGCCAAAACAGCAATTGTGACGAGAGTTATATAGACCCTTTGTTTCACGACTATTACCCGGAAGCAACAAATAATAAATATCTCTATTTAGATGGATCAACTGGTAGGCCTATTATGGAAAGTGCTAATACATCAAGTAAGTCAAAAATTTTACAAGCAGAAGCAAACAACGAAGGCTCACGTCATGTGCAAGATGGCGCCCATAAACCAAACTCATCTCATGTGAGTGGTTATTTTGAATGGGACGGCTCAGAAGCGAAAGGTACACACGATTCACCGATAACTGAGGGTCCAAGCAATGGCGAAAGACCAATATCTGGCTATTCGGAGTGGGATGGCTCTAAACTAGACTATTCGGAGTGGGATGGCTCTAATTTAGGCTATTCGGAATGGGATGGCTCTAAATTAGGCTAATTGGAATGGGATTGCTCTAAATTAGACTATCTGGAGTGGGATGGCTCTAAATTAGGCTATTCGGAATGGGATGGCTCAAAAGTACCAGCTCTTTCTAATAACAATTTAACTCAAAAATGTTCGATTCTGAAAAGTGCAGTGACCCACGACAATTCTTATGAGAACTACATAGACCCAGCATATTACAGCAACAATGAGACACCTCTACACAGGAATAGACTCCTGTACAGTTCCACTCCGATTCAGGGGAGTCGTTACGCATTTGCCTACACTTACGTATTTTCGAAACGACAAACCAGAGGAAAAACAGTAACAACTTTTTTTTATGAAGAAGATAGCGTCATCAACCCACGCCTTTATATTTTAGTGGATTCTTTGAATTGGACGGTCAGATGGTATAGAATGAACCGGTTGAGACTCAAGTTAACAAAAACAACCAATTTGGTAAATATGGGAGATATTTTTCAGAGCTCTCTAAGGAATTCTAATGCTCTAAATAGCATAGATATAATTTCTAGAGGTGCAGAAAGTGTCTTTACTAAATGGGATGGGTCTAATGGACCAAAAGTAGATGGACAAAGAAAGTTGTTGGAGATTTGTCAGAACTCTAGAGAATGACCATAGCAAGGTCATGGAGATTACAGATGGACAAAGTTACGCGGTGCCAGACCGAGCTGATGACCACGTTGTCATGGAATTATTAGGTGTGGTCAAGTGGGCTTAGTGAATTATAAGAAGACATTGCCTTATTAATTACGGCTTTAATTAAAACGCTACTGTGTAATCTTTAAGAAATTAAACAAAATATAACTAAAAGCTTATAGCCTAGCCAAGATTAAGATTAATTTTCGGGCTACTTTCCAATAAAAAGAGGTTAGAGGCTAACTTTTGTAGATGAGAAACAATATCAAAGGGATTGATTTGAAAAAAAAATTCAAAGTGCTTTATGATAAGAAAAACATATAATGGATATTGAAAAATGCTTGTAAATATGTATATACACATCCAATTTATTTTATTTTATTTTCATAATAGGTGAAACACATTAAAATGTACAAAAACACAAGCAAATATATGTTAACTTAATTAACGCAGCAATGTAATGAGAAGCAAAATGTTCACTTTTTAAATCACGCTTACCTGCATAAAAAGAAACGAAAAAAACAAAATAAAAACATGTTAAAAACCCTAGTGTGTCATAAATGGCTAATATTCAACTCTATGCTATAGCTTTCCGTTTACATATTTTAATTTATCAGTGTCTTTAAAAGAATTTTAAATAATTATATTTCAAATATGAATTTGTTTTATAATTGTTACCGTAATGATTGTTATTCTGATTTTGTTATTAAAAATGTAATAAAGCTGTACTTTATATTTTCTAAAAAAAAAAGCTATAATTTCATGTTCTGACAACAATAGACACTTTTATCGCATCTAACGATTATTTACATTGAAGTACTTACCCTTGTATACAATTAATAAATTAATAACTATAAAATAGGAAATAGGTAAAAGAAAATCATGGTCTAGATTATGTAAGCAGATCTAATAGAACAATTCCAATTCAAAATATAACATAATAAAACGTGGGCACAGTTCAGTAAACATAAATTTAGCTTGTAAGTAAGGCAATGTATATTTATTTATCTACAAAATGTACATTTTTTTCTTTTGTTTACAGCGTTAACAAAATATTAAATGCCCAACTTCCAAATATTTTATTTATTAATACATAACTGAAGCGTAAGCAAAAGTAAAAGATACGTGTTTTTATTTTATTATAACTGTAATGCTCATCAATTTGAAATGTTTGGAAAAACTAACATTGTTTGGTCAACTATAATGCTCTGACACAAACATCTTAACATATATGTTTTCTTCATAATGTAAACAATGCAACGCTTTTAAGTGTGCACACATATCAATGGTATAGGCTACTAACTTAACTAGGTAATGACTTGTTTTTCAAGAGTTTAAAAAAATTATTTGTGTTAACATCTTTGTGATTTAATTGATCTAAGAATTAATATTTTCTATTTAATAAAATGAAGCATACCAAATGTTGCATATTAATTATTTCAATACATACATCTTTTGTGAATAGATATATATATATATATATATATATATGTTTTTGTCTGCATAGCAGAAACAATAAATATTTACCACTACATTTAATAAAGGTAAGTTAAATATAAATTTCAAATGAACAATTTAAAAAATACTACTTATAGACTATATACAAATAAATGCCACTTAGTTGGTTTTGTTTTTTAATAAATGTGTAAAGAAAAATATTTAATAGAGTTTATTGTATTTAAGTTGTAGAAAACATTTTATATGTACATTGAATAAAACACTTTGTAAAATACACAATTGTTAATATTTTAAAAATATCAATAAATGCCTTTTCTTTCAAACGTGTGTAATTAATATTTAAAATTAGTAAATAATTTTTTAAATATGTGTATCTATTGCCAAGTGCTTTAAGTTGAGATAGAGAACGCCATTGACTACCTATCTTCCACTATCCCTTTTCCCCGCCTTACTTTAAAATAGCCATGTCATGAGATTAAGTGCTAATTAGCAGCGCAGCTAAGCCACATTTGTAACACATGTATTCGAACTGCCTGATATGGGTTCAGCTATATAAACCATAACAATTCATTTTATTTTATGTTTAATTAAAACAAAATTTCTAACATTTTATTCCTAGAAGCATTTCCATCAATGGATTCGTGTTTCAACCTGCATTTTCACTTTTCAATTCGTTTAGCCGCTCAATCGTTTGTTTTCTATTTGTTTTAATCTTTTTTAATCAAACTCAATTCGTACTGTTTGTATCCTTTTCATCTTCTTCTTCGTTCTTAATTTTAGCGTTGGAAGGGATCCCCTTCCAACACAATTAAGGATACGTGTCAAATGGTTATGCGCCATTGAGGCCATTGACCAAGAACAAACTACAAGGCAGCAGTTGTTTGATTCTGGAGTTATCTCCCCAAAAGAGGATTCGAACTCGAGACTTTTCGGTTTAGCTACCTTGAGCTTTACCGACTCGACCACGCCGACCCCTTTTAAATACCCGCCTTAGGTGAGACATTTCGTAATTCCTAGTTCGTCAAAGTTGTTTATTGAAAACATGTTTTTTTTTTCCTCTGCTTTCAGACACCTGACCTTGTCTCATGTTTATAAGCTATGAAAATGGAAGGTCAGATGGGGTCGGTAAAGCTCATGGTTACTAAACCGTGAAGTCTCGAAGTCGAAAGTTGAGGGGATCCCTTCCAACACTAAAATTAAGAACAAAGAAAAAAGACGGTCAGAAACGGTCTAGTTTTGACGTGCTCAATGCTTCTTATGTTTACACTTCGGACCTAATGAACGGTTTATTTTTATTTTTTTTTAATTGGTCTTTCAGTTGCCAAACTTATCCAAGTCGCATGTGTATGCTATGAAAGTGAACGACAAGAAACGGCTGACTGTTATGCTAGGAGACTATGTGCCATGTCGAGTAGTGGGCTCGGATGGACTCTACCTTCTCTATGACTATTATATTTTTATTTACCAGTACTCACTTTCTGACTTTGAAATATTACCCTATACCAATATTGCTATTTTACGATTTCACGCTAGACTGTCTCTGTAAAAAAAAATGTCAAACAAAAATGTAACAAAGTCACCAAAACACATTACACAGTCACCAAGACACGTTAAGAAGTTTAAGTTAAAAAAAATCTAGCGGTAAATATGTCGTTGAAAATTGTTTTTTTCCCCAAACATGACATAATTACGAGGGCCTGTTGGTGAAGAAAGCGAACAGGACCAATAGATAGAAACTTGTCTGTTGTACTAGATTTGTAGCTTTGTTTTTATCTGGGGATCAATGTATTGATAATCACATTAAGCATTGATTATGTATTAATTTTAATACATTGTAAATTACAAATTTTAAAAGAGAAAACAGATTATATTATTAGCATGAAAAAGGTATTTTTTTTTCACATTATTTATTAAAAACAAACAAGGTTACAATTGAAAATCTGAATGTGAATTTTACGAATATAACTTTTAAATGTGTTTATCTTTCTAGCTTTGCGTTAATGTAAAAACTAAAGTTTAAAAAATCCCATTGTATCGTTTGAAAATGTATTCCTAATATATTTTAAAACTTAATGTTCAATAAATAAAACTCAAAGCAACATTGTTCGCTATCTACAAAACAAACCGACATACCATATATCAGACATCCTGATGGTAAAGTGGTAGAGTTATCGTCCCTGGTGCATTGTCGGACGAACTTAGTCTTGTGATTGTACACGACACATCCAGAGCTCTCAGACAAGAGCACTTCATCAGAGTTCCTTTTTTCTTAATACAATAGATACTAGGAATTAGCATAACTTTTTATTAATATTCCAATAGGCTTTATCTGGGTCTGATTAAAAAACGACCTAATACAAACAATTTATATATTATTAATACAAACAATTTATATCTATAAGCAAAATTTACAAGTTACCGAAAATCACTATACAATCATCAGTCTCTCTTTATATATAAATAAATAAATAAATGTATATATATATATATATATATATATATATATATATATATATATATATATATATATATATATATGTATATGTATATGTATATATATATAATATATATATATACATATATATATATATATATATATATATATATATATATACATATATATATATATATATATATATATATATATATATATATATATATATATATATATATATATATATATCATCTGGAGTCCTGCTCCTGGTACTCACCACTGTTACAGTCTTGCAGTACGTGCCCAGCCAGTTTACCGTCCTGTGCGCCACACACTTCGCTCACTTCACGCGCAGTGCTATTGGTGTACGATAAGCACGTGCTTGTCTTGCAGATATTATTCGGACAAGCCACACCTAAATGATGTCAACAAGTGATAGCAATAAGTTAAAATGTAAAAATTGACAAAGATTAGTGAAAGTGAAACGTTTAGGTAACTCATTTAAAATCAAAATGCTTTTGCAAATGCAACATTATTTAATATATCCTCATGATATTGTATTTGTTCTTACAATTTTATATAATAACTGCATATATTTCTATAAATATTTGTATATGATTTATTACTACAGGCATTTTATTTGTATATGTATGTATATAAATAAATAAATTATATATATATATATATATATATATATATATATATATATATATATATATATATATATATATATATATATATATATTATTGTTGTTTTTGTAGGAGAATATGTAAATATGTCTTTAGGCTTAACTGTTGGTTTCTGTGTGTTTCTGTCCGGATGTATTAACAAGTCAACCTATCATTACACATACACAAACTCAATGTTTATTCTCACTGATACGTTAGATGCTTACATATCACACATGTTTAGAAACAGACTACACGCTTTTTACAAACAAAAATAGTTTCATTATTTATATATATTTTTTGCAGTTCTTTTTAAATTAAACTTTTGAGTTTTAAAATATAATATAGTTAGTTTTTTTAATGTTTTTTCTTTTCTTTTTTTTTTGTTTCGTTTTGTTTTTACTTTAAAAAAAATTACTAGACTCTTTATTAAGACAATTATTTTCAACCAGTATAATTCCGTGAAGAACGCACAAATATTTTATAAGCCAGAATGTGAAAACTATACGTACGAATTTGTTTGAACTCAAAAGAATACGGTATAAGAATGGGGTAGCTTGCTTTGGCTTGAATGCTCTTCAAAGTGTAATCATCAGGCTTGATATCATATATATAAACATTAACACGATAATGAATGGGCGAGTTGTTGGTTGGTTCAATCTCGTAGCTGTATTTGATCTTCTCTGTTTGCATGGTGCTCGCCTTTTTGCTGATGTTTACACCGTTGAGCTGGAGGTGCAGTGGGTTGAAGATGCTTTGATTTGCAATGATACACAAGGAGATGTTTGCATGGCTGCCTATTGGTGCTAGGAATGTCTTGGGGGTGGGGGGATTTTTACACATGATTGGGTAGCCTGTAAGAGAAAAAAACATTATCAGTTGTGGTTATTTTTGGAGAGGAGTGTCAGTGATTAGCGTTATAATCCCTAAGGAAAGAGGAAAGTAGGCCGGCCAAGAAAATCCTGGGGAAGAACAGTAGAAAAAACGGCAAGGACTGTCGGGCTTAATGTTGGCGCATATGAAGAAAGGTGCCTGAAGCCCAGTACACGTGGCTGCAGCCCTTTGCTCCCCAGGGTCAATAAAAGAATATGTCAAAGTCAGTCACGTGTCAGCTATTAATAGATTAAATCAATAGTGTCATGAAACGCAATTCAATAATCAGTGTGGAAGCTATATACATAGATATATCTTGTCGGTTGCTATGAAACTGCGGAGAACCTAGTCTTTCTTATGTTTGTGCAAAAAAAAATGGAGCAAATTTAAGGACTAACAAAGTTTTAAAACATTTTTCTATTTTTTATAAATATTTTTTTTAATTGTATACGCGCAAATGCCCTAAATAGAACTTCGACAAAGTAAAATTGCTTAAATAGACGAGGGAACGATAGCCATAACTAGCTTTAGGCCTAAATAGTAAAAGAAAAAAGATCATGTTTCATACAGCTGAAGCGGCAAAGAACCAATACCTCATCTCGTTAATGATACAGCGGTTATTTCCCTCAGAGAGTTAAAAATACAAGACATTTGAAAGTACTTTTTGAAAAGATATGTTTCATATGCCCAAAATACATGAAAAAATAAAGGTCGTATACCCTGAGACACAAAATGAAACATAAAAACTTCTCGTCTGGTTAAAGAAGATTTTTAAAACTATACATTCAAGTATCATCTTTTATAGAAGATATTTACAATAATTCGTACAAGTATCATCTGTTATTGAATATATTTAAAACTATACGTACAAGTTTCAGCTATTATGGAACATATTTGAAACAATACGTACAATAATCAGCTGTTATAATACATATATATATATATATATATATATATATATATATATATATATATATATATATATATATATATATATATACATATATATATACGTATATATATACATATACATATATATATATATATTTATATATATATATATATATATATTATTTAACGTACAAAGTCAGCTCTTATAGAAGATATGTAAAACTATACGTACATGTATTAGTTACAACATAAGCAATGGAGTCGTCCAATATCTTCTCACCGACCCTAACGAGGCACCTGTAGGCACCTTGTGCCTCACATTTATTAGGTGTCAACGTGTATTCCAGTACTACGGTGTTCTTGGTGCTGTTTAAGACATGCCCGACTTCATCTGTCAGGGTTATGTTCGTGTTTTCACTTGCCGTGTTGATCTCACACCGAAACGTGAAATCTGTCTTCATTGGTATGACAATGGGTTGCCGATTGTCTTTTGAATATTGTATACCGTTGAGTAAGAATTTAGTAATGCGAGGCTCTTCTGAAAGAGAAATCGTAGTAAAACTCAAATAATTGGGGTTGTTTTTTTCAAGTTTTTTTTTCAGTATAAATCAATAACAATCACAAGATATTAAACTACACAATAGCTAATACAGATTACATTTCGTTAATTAATGTGCAGACTTAATTTAAAGATCAAGCTGCAATTAATGCAAACATTTATTTACACAACAGTTACCTGCTAAAACGGTCGCTGTGAATGAAGTAACGAGAAGTTGAAGCATCAGACATAACATCATTTTCATCTTTGATTCTTTACAATTGTATGGATTCAAATATCTTTAGCTCCTAAATATATATATATATATATATATATATATATAAAATAAGTACATATATATATATATATATATATATATTTACATTTATATACATGTATATTCATGTCTATATACATGTGTACTTATATACATGAAGGTCTACAAACATTTTCAAATATAAGGGTTGTATAAATTAATATACAACACAACTAATATACCTCAAGCTTTAGTGGGCTTAAAGCTACAATAGCATTTAGCAGTGAATGGTTAAAACGATTCACTGTCTGCTGGCCTCTGTATTTCAAGTGGATGAGTTGGTTACACGCTTTGAACTAATCAGACCAGCAGCTTGTATTGTGAATAGAAACACGTTTGTTGCCAGCTAATGAGTATTAAATTCCATTTACTTTTCATTTCTACAGTGTCTATGCGATGAGCTTTATATGAAACAAAACCACAATCTTTCGCAATAGCGTAGGTTGAGAAAATACGTAGTCTACTTAATTTTTAAAGTATACATTGGCGTCATCAGAACGCTCTTCATGATTCAGTCGTCATTTTTATCATACAGGAAATCACGTTTATTTTGCAACGTCTTTGCATGTGCGTCGATGGGTTTATGACAAGTCATGCGAGCTCAATTTTGACCGACTTCTTGTACAGCAATTTTATTCAAACTTCCCAGATGCGTTCTTCCTCAATGACAATACAATGATATCTATTTTTTTAAATCTAATTAGACATGAGATTAGTAATTGAAATCTAATTAACATATTACTGATTTCAATAATAAAAGTGGAGATAACTAGCTAAACGCGATCACATATAAGTCTTCTGAGCTGTGGTTTACGCAGAATGTTTACCAACGTAGAGAAAACTCAAGTTTGTAAAGGCTGTGAAAGCAGATAATTTTAAACGCATTTACAAGCTTTATTTTTAGTTCTCAACATCGGTTGTAGGTTTGTGGCAAATCTTATAACTCTGTTTTGACCAATTTCTAATGCAGCGATTATATTCAAACAATACAGATACTTTTGTCTTGAAAGACAATTTATTAATATAAACTTTGTTTTTTGCTTACATGACATGATATATTAGTCATTACAAATTAACTAAACGTTGGGCAGGGGCAGATATTCATCTTTCAGAGATCGCGAGCCAGTGAACTCTGTTTTAAAGCAATTATCTTTAGTGGTGACCTATATAAATTTCTTATACTAGTTATTTTTATCTTATTATTATTATTATTTAAATCATTTTTCTAAAAGACAAATCAATATGGTTATCCAAGATTTTATTAAATCAATTAATGATAATGTCACTTTAAAAAGATGCAGAGCCCTCGTTTTTTATTGTTCTGCTAAAGGAGGTGGATACTCGCGTCTTAAGAGGAAGTGATATTTACTTCAGTTTCCGTGTTGATGCACTATTGTCAACAATCAAACCAAAGTATTAAAAAAGTCCGGTATAAAATAGACTGACCACTTCGAGCAATCCTAGCCATACAATTTACAACATTTACCTAGAAACTGAACTAATATTTTCCCCTTCTCCACACACAAAAATGAAAAAACATAAAAAACGTTTTAATAACAAGCTTTTTTTTATAATAATGCACTAAAAGTAGAAACTAAATGATTTTCTTTAAATATATAACAATATTCTTCTATTTAAAACTATAAAGTAAAGCGTGAGTCACTATAATATTTATTGGATAACTTTACGAATATAAAAGAAGAGACCCACGCTTGTAAAAAAGGAAGAATTTCTCTTTAGAATTTTAATAATTTAAGTCTTAAACCTATATTCTGCAGCGATTTGCATAGAAAATAATTTGTATAAATTTATTCTAATATTCGAGTGCTTTTGTTTTGGTTTGGATGTGGTCGTGGGGACTTTTGGACACATGCTCGATGCACATTTTATGTATGTAGTATAGACAATGATCTCAGTATAATTTATACTCGTCGAAACTTTTAACAATCACAGAGTCATAAAACGTGAATAACGCTAGATATTATTAGAATTCATTGTTTATCCAAAACGACGCAATTTCACTATACAAACTGATTTTTTAATTTTGTCTACTATAGTTCAACTAGTACAGGGGTCTCCAAACTACGGCCCGCGGGCCGCAGCCCGCGAGGTCCTCTCATCCGGCCCGCGGAGATCTTTTTGTCCACGGAAAAAACGTTTGTTGGTGATAGCTGAGGAACTTTGCCCAGAAAAATCAAAGACAGGACTGGAAGAAATTGGCCCCCGAACTGAAATTTGATAGTCAATGCGGCCCTCGGACTGAAAAGTTTGGAGACCCCTGAACTAGTACATTAGGCAGAGTCCCCTCCCCCTACTAGATGAGCAATGAAATGATGATGGCTAAACCAACTAGGGGAAAAGGGCCAGATGTCGCCGGTGCGGCTCCTAATGGTGTCACCCCCCCCCCCCTAACACAAAAAAAATTACAGACTATATATATATATATATATATATATATATATATATATATATATATATATATATATATATATATATATATATATATATATATATATATATATATATATATATATATATAAGGTGTCACTTGCCCCTCCCATTTTGACAATTCGCGTGAATTTGTGAACACATTATTTTAAAATACAAGGAACAAAGTAACATTTCATGGTTTTCTAGATAGTTAGCATGGAATGCACCAACACCCCCCCCCCTCTCCTTTACACCCCCCTCGTTGTCGGTGGGGTGGTCAATTTGTAATTGAAAGAATTTTTAAACTGTAATTAATCATTAATTAAAATGGAAAAAATCTCTTTCTTCTCTAGTTAGAATTTTTTGCCTTGCTGTTACCCCCTTCCCAATTGGTGTCATCCGGTGCGATCCGCACCCTCCTCCCCCGCTTTGCGACGCCTCTGCCTTTCATACTTGATGTACACATATTTTATAAAGGTCATGTGAATGGGTGTTGCAAGAACACCAACACGCCTGTAAGGGTGATCCGGTGCAAAGCAAAAATATACGATGAATATAAACGAGAATAATTCGCCAATTATTGTAGTCTGTCTTCGTCTTTTCAGATAAAATATAATTCAGATTATGTAACTGGGTTCAAACAAGTTATTTCTGCGATTAGCGCAGTTGATATAATCAGCTGTATGAAGTGTTTTATGTTGAAAAACGTAGCACCTATCTGACACCTTAACAATAAAATCTCGTGTGTCATTCGTGGTTGTTGAAGCTATAAGATATTACTCTCTTTTTTAAATTTCTTTGATTAACTTTTTCCTCTTTATCTTCGTGAATTGTTAACGCACGCAACCACTTTTATCGAACATATGTGTTTCTAACGCCAACATGTCAAGGAAGTAAAAAAAATGATGAATTGTACCGACTTACATTTGTATTTCTGAGTGGTCCAGAAAGTGGCATGAAATTTTAGGTATTGAAAACAATGACACTAATAGTTCTTGTATTAAGAAATTTAAATTTAAAAAAATAAATAGAAAGAAAAGCGTAATTTTCAACTTCGACTAGGTTTGGTCTAGACTCTAAATATACAGTGCGTGAACTATGTGAGAGATACACTATGATGGCGTGCGGGGGTGAGGTGGGTCATGTTACTGTCAGTCTACCCTACCCTCGGGGAGGGGGGGGGGATAGGGGAACGCATAAGGCAGGGACGTCCGCCTTATCATGTCGTGAAGAAACAGTTTTCCCTTAGCTCAACCTCAATGTGACGGAGTAGCCTAGTAGTAGAGAGCTAGACTGCTAACCCGTAATTCTCGCGTTTGAATCCGGGTTCCAATCAGTAGAGTCCACTCAGCTCTGATGGGTACCTAACGTACATTAGGGAAAATAAAGGCTGAAGGGGCCTGTGCATAGTGCTAACCACACTATCCCTTTATGTTCTCAACCCAAGGTATCATCACATGTAGACAATACAAAATTACTTGGCTTGAAAATATCTTGCACAATTACACCAAGTGTAGGTTGTTGGAAAAGTAATCACTGGATTAGATAAAAGTATACAGTAGGGCCAAAAAAACAAACAATTGCAAGAAAATGAATAGGAAAACGAAAGTAGCTATGGCTTATACACGTTTGTACGTAAGTACAGTTGCCTTTGGAACCTGACTGTCTATAGAGTAGGTGAAGATGAGTTCATTTATTTGTTTTACTTCAGCACAGGGATAGTGTGGTCAGCACTATGACCCACCCCCTTTCAATAATGTAAGGCACCACAAGGTGGACTGATTTGAACCCGGATTCGAACTCAAAACGTTCGGGTTGTATCCGAATGCTCTACAATTTGACCACATCATCCCATTTACGTACACGTATGTAACTGGAACAAAGTACTTTTTATCTGGGCTAAAACTATTGTTTTAATTTTAGCTTGCAACTGAATATAATAACAAAATTGTTCATACACATTTCTAAACCATACATTTCATTTGTCCTAAAAAAGATACACTAAACTAAATTACTCTTCTCATTAAAAAGGATGTAGGCCTACTTGAAGCGAGTTCGTAGAACACTCAAGTTTTATGTCACGAAAACGTTAGATCCTGTGTAATGAGTAGACTCAAAAATTTCAATAAAGCATGTCTCAATCTATTTTAAACTTTAACTTAATCATCAAATCTTTAAAAATATAAAGAGTTTCCTTATCAGGAATAAAAACTCGCGGTGAAATTTTGCGTCAAAATACAACTCACCAGATAGTGCTTGAAACCTCTAATCTGACAATACAACACAGCCGGTAATTCCCCGTGAGTCATCCCGTGTGTAGAGGGTTGCACCAGACTTACGCAACAATTCGTGAGCGCTTGCACACACCCACGTGTACACTCACGTCTACTCGCACGCGCAACAAAAACGTACACATACACGCACAGATAAACGCATAGACACGCACACATACACGCACTCAAACGAACACAGAGTGTCTTTTTTATCTCCTGATACATACAACATGTATATGTAGCCGCAACAACAAGCGATGTATGCGTCTAGAATACATTTCGTTGGACAAGAGGTCTATTAATATTATTTCTTATTTTAATCACGGTGAATATTCAACTACATAAGTGTAGACATTTCACAATAAGCTTTTTGTATTCAATGGCTACATAAGTACATAATATAAGTGTATACATAATACTGCTATTGAAAATACTGGTGTGAACACTGTCCATTCTTGTTTGTTTTCATACACGGACCTCTGTACAGTGGCGTCGCTAAGTCGGGAGTCACACCCCCCCCCCCCCCGACACCAAGTCTCTCTCTCTCTCTATCTCGCTCTTCAGGGGTAATTGACAGGGTAATTTCCTATATATATATATATATATATATATATATATATATATATATATATATATACATATATATATATATATATATATATATCATTTATCATTAGCTCCACACCTCCAATACATGCCATCCGTCCCTCTTCTTCACTCTCTCACTCTTCCTCTCTCCATCCCTCTCTCCCTCTCCCTCTCCCTCTCTCCCTCACTCCATCTCTCCCTCACTCTCCCTCTTCCCCTTCGCCTACTCCCTCCTTCTCTGTCCCTCTCTCTCCCTCTCTCACTTCCCCTCTCTCCCTCTCTTTCCCTCTCTCTCTCCCTCCCTCCCTCTCTCTCTCTTTTCCCTCTCTCTCTCCCTCCCTCCCTCTCTCCCCCTCTCTCTCCCTCTCTCACTCTCCCTCTCTCACTCCCCTCTCTCCCTCTCTCTCTACCTCTTTCTCCCTCTCTTTCCCTCTGTCTCTCCCTCTCACTACTTCTCCACTCCCTGTCCTAACTGTCTCACCACACCATTCCTAATTTTACCACTCTCTCACCTCCTCTTCCCTCAATCCCCTGGTTCTCTACGTCTCCTGAACCCCTCCTCTACCCCCTCCCTCCTTCCCCTTGCATTTCCTTTCCCCTTCCCATGCTATACATCTCGTCACGCCTACGCCAGACCTAGCCATCCTGTATACAACACAGCGATAACCCTACCTAATTATCCACAGCCTCAACCAGCGCATGTTTCATGGCCAGTCTCCTGTACTCATTAGCAAGTTCATCTGGAACTAAAAGCGAAAGACAATTAGCTTGAAATGTGATTCTCAAATTAAAAAATTAAACTTTTTTTTTAAAATTATTTTTAAAACATATGGCCAGCGATAAAATCATAGTTACATTTTTGAAAATTAAAGCAGTTTGGGCGCCATCGATTTCATTCATCTTCATATTTTTTGTATAGACGATAAGGAGCTTAAAATAATTTTAAATGATGTATTTTATCAAATCAAATATTGAATCAATCGGAGTGGCCAGGAAAATAAAACAATTAAAGTCACAACAATAGTTTCATGTGGTTAAATAACCATTGCGTACGGGTGACTAAAGATAAAGATAGCCTAGGTTGGACTTAATCAGTTTGATTCAAGATCTTTAAAAATGCATCCTTTTTATTCTAATGATATCCCTATTTTAGATAGACCTAAATAGTAAATGTTAAATCAGTAATAAATACTCGTTTGAATATTTCTTGTCATAATAAAACCAGTAGTCATTTTGTACCTATGTTGTTATAATTATGATTGTATTTCTCAAACTATTGCTATAGATTTAGTTATTGAGCAGCTATTAAAGGGAAACAACCGGAAAATTATGACGACTTCCAGCTGATAATTAATTGAGTATGTTTGAACTGGAATTGTATATATATATATATATATATACACACACACACACACTCATATATATATATATATATATATATGTATATATATATATATATATATATATATATATATATATATATATATATATATAGCTTATGTATATAGCCCTTGCCGTGGAGCAGGAGCTTACCGATAGTTTATCCATAAGGGCAGGTTAAAGTAGCAAAAATCATATTTTTCTTGAAAAATTTGACATATGACTTTTTGATTGAAATATAAACTATATTCATTTCTGAATAAGAATAACAAACAATATTTCAAAGATAACAATCAGATATATTTTTAATTAATTTTTTAGAAGGGTCACTTTTGTTTACTTTTGCTCTTTAAAATAGGCCTAAATTTAAAATGCCAACAGTTTCCTCACTAATTATCCGATTTTAAAAAATTTTTCGGTTTTATGATATTTAGCTCTACCACTGTACAAGTTTTTAATACTACTATTTTCGTTGTTAACATGGATTTCATTGGTTGTTACAGGCTAAAATATTTAGTTTATTTGAATTTCAACCAATCAGAGGCTTTCTTACAAAATCGTTTGGCAGCCATTTTGTTTACAAATTTCACATGTGCTTTCCTGTTGACTGGATATCTTCATACAGTTAACACATAATTTTGTGTTGTTTACATCTTGTGTTAGTCTATAATTCTAGATAAGCATTAAAAAAATGGGGAAAAAGGCAAAACAACGTAATGATCGTCCAAAGAAGAGAAAATTTCACGGTAATATGTATTTTAAAAAGTTAAAGTTCGATTGTGATTGTGATAAGGAAAATGAAAGAAGCTCTGTCACAGAGTCTGTGATTGAAGATGTTGTCCAGGATATTGATAATGAAAGTAGCCATGGGGATGCTGAACAGATAAGTACAAATACATCTTTTATGAAATTAAACTCAAGTGTAAATGTTGAAAATTCTTATTCTGATAGCAATACAGGTTACAGGTTATTTGATCTCCAAAATTTAGTTAACTTTATGAGAGTATTTCCATGTCCCTCTTGTGAGGAGCATTGTGGTTTTGATTTAACTGAAAATAATTGTGGATTGTCCTGCAAAGTTTCCTTTTCTTGTATAAAATGTAAGGAAACATTTACTTTAAATAGTTCTAATGAGAATATTAACTTAAGATTTCAGTTATCAATGTACTCAATAGGTTGCCACTATGAGCAAGGTAAGAAATTATTAGGTAATATGAATATGCCCCCTCCTGTTAGTGTAACTCGCAGCAATCATTTTAAAAGTAGGATACATAATGCTACAGCAATAGTTGCTAACACTGTACAAGAAGAAGCAGCATCAGAGCTTAGAAGTTCTCAATTGTCTGAAGATGTCACAGTATCGTGTGACGGCACTTGGCAGAGACGCGGCTTTGTATCTAAAAATGGAGTATCCACTGTCTTGTCTGTCAATCCTAAAGGTCCTCCTAAAGTTATTGATACTTTTACAAGTAGCAACTACTGTGATAAGTGTTCCAAGAGCAAAAAGAAGCTTTCCCCTGAACAGTTCTTGATATGGAAAGAAAAGCATGCAGAAGAGTGTGAGCAAAATCATGTTGGAACCGCAGGAGCGATGGAGCCGCAAGGAATTCTTAAAATATTTCAACGGTCACAGGAAAAGTATGGATTAAATTATGTAGGTTATCTAGGGGATGGTGATTCCAAAAGTTATAAAACTGTTGCAGATGCAAACCCAGAAATTTATACAGGTAAGAGTATCACTAAGTATGAATGTTGCGGACATGTCCAAAAGCGCATGGGGCGCAGATTGATGGACAAGGTAAGTGAATGCAAAGGAAAACTTTATAAAGAGAATGGAAAGCAATATAAAGGTATAGGAGGAGCAGGTAGGCTTACACAATCAGCAATTAAGAGAATACAGGGTCATTATGGTGGTGCTATTAGAAAAAATGCAGGTAATATTGTTGCAATGAAAAAGGCTGTTTGGGCTATTTGGAAACATAGGACAGGTGTACATGATGATTGTGGAAAGTGGTGTATTGGACAAAAGGACTTGGATAAAGCAAATAAGAATAAGCTACCTAAAAACAGATGAAATTAAACCAGTATTTGAGATCCTCTCATCCAATGCTTTATTAGAGAAGTGTTTGCACGGCGGTACACAGAATGCGAATGAATCTTTTCACAATTTAATTTGGAAGAGGTGTCCAAAGACAGTCTTTGTAGGAAAAAAGAGGTTGGAAATAGCTGTACATGATGCTACTATTGTTTATAATCAAGGGGAGTTGGGTCGCAGAGAAGTTTTTAAACTTTTAGGCTTAGATTGTGGTTTTTATGCCGAAGCGTCATTTCGAGCTTCGGATAAAAAGAGAATTATGTCTTCATTAAGTGTCCAACAAAACCAGAATTGTATGTCCAAGAGCTCAAAAACTAGAGTAACTAATGCAGATGATCACATAGATGATATATATTTACCTGGGGGCTTTTAGGTTCAATTTAGTAATCAGAATTTGTAAAATCTTTCAGTTTTTCTTAATTTTCTCAAAATATGAATTTTTGGTATATTTTTGACACGGATGTCAAGATTATTCAAAAATTATTTAAGCTTTAGCTATCAAACTTTCAGACATTGTTCCTCTCCCAAGTGTGCACCAAACATGCTATTTTTATGCAGTTTGCTATTAGAGTTTAAAAGTTATGACTTGTGAACATACCCCTACCCCTACTACTTTTTTGAAAAATTATAGTCACTTGGGTAAAAATTCATAAAAAAAAAAGTTTTTATTGGTTTTAAATAATTATAGTTCAGATTGTGTATTTTAAGTAAAGCTTCAAGGCTTGATAATTTGTTTTTTAATATCTTAAGTAGAACTTAAATAATCTTGACATTACTAACAATAACTTTTTGGGTGATTTTAGCCCATTTTGACCATAAAACATGAATTTTTTTCCAGAATTATACTTTAAGGTGGGTTTATTAATGTTTTTATCAATACAGTACCTATCCAAACATATATAAACACATTTGAATTAATGTATGTGCATTTTTCAATTTGGGGGTTTAACCTGCCCATAAGGCCGATTCATTTACCCAGGTTTATGGAAAAAAAATGAACCAGATGTAGGCCCAACAGAGCTAAAGTTTTGAAAATTGTCATCGCTTTTCACCAAAGTAGCAATGTTTATATAGGGAATTCGGACCGTTTAGTTCTAAAGAGCTTCTGATGTCTTCACGAAAATAACGCCTATTTTATAGTAACCCCCGAGGGTATTTCTACGACCTCAGGAGTTATGAATGGGTTTGTACGTCCAGTTATTTGTATTTATTTTTTTTACAAAAAAGATACTATTTTATATATAGAAATATAGCCTCTGGTCAGTTAAAACATTGCTCCGGGGTTTTCCAGAGGGTAGCACCATTTTTTTCCTGACCTCCTGGGGCCGATGTACATCTCCAAGAGTTTTCAAAGGGTTTCTAAGTGGGAATTTGTTTTCGATATATAGCTCATCTAAGGAGAATTTCACTCGTGGACACTTTTTAGCCAATACACATTTATTTAACACAATACACATTTATCCGATCTGCATTATAATGGTTCGGTTAGATAAATAATACCATTACTTTTATTTTGAGTTTGAAACGAAGTTACTAACATCCTAGGAGCATTTCCATCAATCTCTTTGTATTTAAAGTTGAACTTCCACTGTTCAATTCGTTTAGCCGTTAATCATTTGTTTTCTATTTTGTTTTAATCTGTTTTAATCAAACTTAATTTGTGTTGTTTATGTTTATATCCTTTAAATTACCTGCCTTGGGTGGGATATTTTGTACTTTTTAGTTTGTCGACGTTGTTTATTGAAAACAAGTTGTTGTTTTTTTCATTGGTTTTTCATAAACCTGATCATGCCTCATGTGTTTATAAGCTATAAAAGTGGACGGTCAGAAACAGTCTATTTTTAAAGTGCTGACTGCATTTTGTGTTAACACTTTGGAGCTAATCAATGGTGTTTTTCTTTGCAATTGGTCACTACTGTCCACGTCTCTTGTGTAGGCCCTATGCTATAAAGTGAATGACCAAAAACGGCTGACTGCTATGCTATGGCGCATAACCACTTGACACGTGCACTTTATTGTGTTGGAGGGGATCCCTTCCTTCACTACAATTAAAAACAAAGAAGAAGAAGCAGGACGGTCAGAAAAGGTCTAGTTTTGAAGTGTTGACTGCTTTTTGTGGTTACACTTCGAACCTAATTCACGTTTTGCTTTTTTTTTTTTTTTTATATGCTTTTTTTAAAAATTGGTTTTTCTGTGGCTACACCTGTCCAAGTTTCTTGTGTGGTCTCGGATGGACTCTACCCTTTCTATGACTAAAATATTATGTACCAGTAATTACTTCTGAACTGAAATATTACCCTAAATCAATATAGCTATTTTACGATTTCAAGCTAGACTGTGTCTCAGTGTTTTTTCCAGACTTTATTTCTCCGGGGGAGTGTTAAAAGTTTATATTTTCTATAAAAAATTCCATTTTATTTGGGAGGGGAGTGGTGGTAGACTTTCTTAGGGGGCGCGGAACTTCCCGAATAGATGACTGTAAAAGTAAAGTTCAATCAATTGTAACAAAGTCAACAAAACACATCAAGTAATTGAAGATAAGAATCTTGAGCGGTAAATTTTACGTTAAAATATCTTTTTTTATTCTGATATGACATATAATTACGTAGACCAGTTATTGAAGTAGGCGAACAGAACCAACACATAGAAACTTGTCTGTTGAACTAGATTTGTAGCTTTGTTTTTAGCTGAGGATCAATTAATTGATACATTTATTCAAAGCTTTATTTAGGTATCACTTTTTATAATTTTAAATTACAAATTTAAAAATAGGTAAAATATTATATTATAAGCATGAAAATAATTATCAATTAAATTTAATGGTTGTAAATGCCGCAACAAATCAAGTAAAAACGTAATTCAAATTTGTCATAAATATTACTTTTAAATATGTTGTTCTTTCTAACTTTACGAAAATGCAAAAAAAAAGTAACTTTTAAAAATTCAATTGAGTAGTCTGGAAATGCAATCATTATTACATTTTTAAGCATAGTGTTTAATAAATAAAACTTAAAGAATAGAGTTCTCTGTTAACAAAACGAAATTGGCATACCATATAAGAGACATCCTGTTTGTAAAGTGCTAGAGTTATCGTCCCTGGTGCACTGTCGGACGAACTTAGTTTTGTGATTGTACACGACACATCCAGAGCTCTCAGACAAGAGCACTTCATCAGAGTTCCATTTTTCTTAATACAATAGATACTAGGAATTAACATAACGTTTTATTAATATTCCAATAGGCGTTATCTGGGTCTAATAAATAAAAGGACGTAAATAATACACTCTTATTATTTCTCTATACTAACAATGTTCCAAAGTGTTATTTATTTTTTTATTCTTATAGGCTTTATTTAATTTCTGATAAATAATAAATTTTTGCTAGTATTACTATGCTAATACTGGCACACTAACATTGTTCCAAAGTGTTATTTTTTTTTACAGTAGCGTAGCGAAGGGGGGGCGGGGGGGGGGGGGACTTATGTCCCCGGGCGCCGACCTTAGGGGGCGCCAAAATGGGTTGGAAAAATAAATTGAAAGGTTGAGGGGGTGCAAATTGAAAATTTCAAGGGGGGGGGGGGCAAACCGACATCTTGAGGGGGGGGTGCAATCGAAATCTTGAGGGGGGGGGTGCAAATCCAAAAGTTTGTCCCCGGGCGCCTAAAAGGGTCGCTACGCCTCTGATTTTTTTATTCTTATTGGCTTTATCTAATTTCTGATAAATAATACATTGTTGCTAGTATTACTATGCTAATACTGGCCCAAAGGGTTTCTTTAAGACATTTTTATTCAGGCAGGTGTGGTTCTTGAAATTTCTTGAGGTTGAAAGTGGCATTTAAAACAACCGTCGTGGGATGAGTAGTGTTTAAAGTATAAAAAAAATAATTTCTATATATATTTATTTTTCTGTTTCAACGGGAATATTGGTGTCAGTGAATATGTACGGGTGGGGGTAAGCCATTGCCCCTTTAGAGTTGTCTGAAAGAAACACTAGTAACCGTAACCTAGTCTTGAACTTATGTCGTTATTTTAATCTGTCTCTGACATTAGAGATAACATTTAATTAGATAAAGGAGGAGAGTGGGGTCTCAGCTAACTACTATAACACTTCCAATATATAAGTGAATATATTAGTTCCCAAAGTTCACTCAGCTATTGTCGTTTTCTAATTCTTTACACACACACACACACATATATATATATATATATATATATATATATATATATATATGTATGTATATATATATATATATATATATATATATATATATATATATATATATATATAATCTGGTCGGTTCCGGTGACTTGACCGCACACAGAAAAGATCTGCTCCTCGTACTCACCACTCTTACAGTCATGCAGCACGTGCCCAGCCAGATGACCGTCCTGTGTGCCGCACACATCTCTCACCTCAAGTGCAGCGTTTTCGGTGTACGCAAAGCACGCGATTGTCTTGCAGATATTGTATAGACAAGCCACACCTAAATCACGTCATCAAGGGATATTATTAAGTAAAAATCTAATCGTTGACAAAGATTAATAAAATAGAAATCTGTGGATAACTCGTTAAAACTCAAATTGCTTTTCGCAAATGCAACATAATATTAATATATCCTCACGATATTGTATTTGTTCTTTCATTTTATGTTATTAATAAGGCTTATATAATAACTGCATATGTTTCTATAAATATATGTACGCAATTTATTTGTATACTGTGCTCTCGTCCCATCGACAACGAGAGTGGATAGAAGAAAGTATGACGTAACTTTTTAAGAGGGTTTCATCACTGCATTACTAATATTATATTATTAGACCTTGTTTTCTAAAACTGAGTTATTTAAATATAAACTATGCCTACGTTTGGATCATATTAATCAGGGCATATGTTTACCTACACTACCGCATGAAAGTCTTGAGTGCACGTTAATCACTAACCGAAATAGTGAGGTAGAACAGACTTTAGTGACCGCCCTGGTGTCAGGGACGTAGAGGGGCGCTCTCTGGAGCCAACGTTTGCACTACCGCAGGGGCGCCGCGTACTGCCCCTGGATCCTTAAAACTAACGTAAACGCCATGGTGCTCACAGCATAACTTAAGGCGCAAAATAGCACCATGTCGGGGCGCCGGCGGACACGTCTGATTCAATTCGGTGAGTAACTATAACGCCCCATCTTATCCACAGTCTATTGCACTGTTTAAAACGAATTTATGCGCCATTGGGCTCACGGGATAACTCATGGCGCCAAATTGCACTCTGTAGGAGCTTCGGAAAACGCTCCTGATTTAATGTAGTGAGCAAGTATCAGGCCACATCTACTCCATTGTCTATTGCACTGATAGAACGAACGTAGGCGCCATTGCGCTCACGGAAAAGTCCAGGGCGCCAAATCGAAAACGGCGTTGGTGTTGTAATGCATTAATGGATTAAAGGTGTTGTAATGCATAAAAAACACACACACACTCACACACACAGACACACATATATTTCTTTATTTATATATATTTATATATATATATATATATATATATATATATATATATACATATATATATATATATATGCATGTATATGTATATATACATTTTATTGTTGTTTTTCTAGGCGATTGTCTAAATACGTCTTTAGGCTTAAATGTTAGTCTCTTAGTGTTTGAATGCGTGTGGATGTGTTAACATTTTCAACCTATCATTATACATACACAAACTCAATGTTCATTCTGTCATTTACGTTAGATGATACACATCACACATGTATTTAAAGAGATTGACACACTTCTTACCAAAAAAAACAATCTTTTTTAAGTTATTTTAAATTAAAATTTGAGTTTAAAAATACAATATTGGTTTTTTTTTTTGTTTTTTTCTCATTTTTTCCACTACTTTAAAAAAAAATTACTTATTGAAATTATCCTAGTCTGCTTATCAAGACAATAATTTTCAATTATTTTCAACCAGTATAATTCAGTGAAGAACGGACAATTATTTATAAACCAGATTGTGAAAATTATACGTACGTATTTGTTTGAACTCAAAAGAATACGGTATAGGAAATGGGTAGCTTGTTTTGGCTACAATGGTCTTCATAGAATAATCCTCATGCATAACATCATGTATATAAAGATTAACACGATAATGAATGGGCGAGTTGTTGGTTGGTTCAATCTCGTAGCTGTATTTGATCTTCTCTGTTTGCATGGTGCTCGCCTTGTTGCTGATGTTCACGTCGTTGAGTTTTATGTGCAGTGAGTTGAAGATGCTTTGATTTGCAATGATACACAAGGAGATGTTTGCATGGCTGCCTATTGGTGCTAGAAATGTCTTGGGGGTGGGGGGATTTTTACACATGATTGGGTAGCCTGAAAGAGAATATTTTTAAAAGGGGGTAGGCTCAAGAAAAAAAAAAAAAATTCTTAATTAAAACGTTTTATTTATTTATTTGTGTATATTTAAGTTACGGTATTTAAAGGAAAATATTTGCAAGCATCAGGGACTCTTTTAAAAATATTGTTGCCATGACAACAGCAGCCATCTTGAAAAAAAAATTTTGGGGAGTTCTACAATTTCATTGAAGATATTTGAAACAATACGTGCAAGAATCAGCTATAGGTATATATATATATATATATGTATATATATATATATATATATATATATATATATATATATTTTAACGTACAAAGTCAGGTGTTATAGAAGATATGTAAAACTATACGTACATGTATTAGTTACAACATAAACAATGGAGTCGTCCAATATCTTCTCACCGTCCCTAACCAGGCACCTGTATGTGCCTTGTGCCTCACATTTATAAGGTGTGAACGTGTATTCCAGTACTACGGTGTTCTTGGTGCTGTGTAAAACCGTTCCGATCTCGTCTGTCAGGGTTATGTTCGTGTTTTCACTTGCCGTGTTGATCTCACACCGAAACGTGAAATCTGTCTTCATTGGTATGACAACGGGTTGCTTTTTTTCTTTTGAATATTGCATACCGTTGAGTAAGAATTTAGTAATGCGAGGCTCTTCTGATAGAAAAATTGTAGTTAGATTCAAATGGGTTTTTTTTTCATATTTTTTAAGTATAAATCAATTAAAATCACAACATATTAAACTACACAAAAGCTAATATACGTTACATTTAGCTCATTAATAGGCAGACTTAATTTAAAGATCAAGCTGATCTACCATTAATTCAACATTTATTTACACCATAGTTACCTGCTAGAACGGTCGCTGTGAATGAAGTAACGAGAAGTTGAAGCATCAGACATAACATCATTTTCATTCTTGATTCCTTACAATGGTACTGATTCAAATATCTCTAGTTCTTTTATATATATATATATATAATTATTTGCATTATTTATATAAGCATTTCCTCTATACTATACTATCTAGAACAAGCAAATCTTACTTCAATTATATTATATATATATATATATATATATATATATATATATATATATATATATATATATATATATATATACAAATAACTATATGTCATAAATGATGTAGGCTTATATTTATAAATAATTTATGTATATATACCAGCCGTCCCGGCCAGGCCCTGCACTGGGCTGTTTGAAAAACCTATCTGTGAAGGACTATGACTTGCCTGTTTAGTAAGCAGCATATTCATGGCTTTGCCCAGGCTAAGGTTATACATTACTTTTCGAATTAACCCTAACCACAATAAATCAAATTCAAAACATTAACACAAACCTAAACACTAACGCAAACACAAACCCAAACAAAAACGCATGCACAAAACAAAAACGTAAACACAAACAAAAACACAAACCCAAGCCTAACAACAAACGAAAACTTAAATAAAGAAACATACGCAAACACATAAGCGAACACAAACAAAAACGCAAACAAAAAACACAAACATAAAGGCAAACATAATCTCAAACACAAACGTGAACACAAACATACATGCAAACACTAACGTAATTTTAAACGCAAACATAAGCGCAAACAATAACGCAGAACTTAAACACAAACTTAAATACAAACATAAAAGTATAATGCTTACATTATAGACATATAGTACCCTGCGGGGCGCCGGCGGAACTACCCGATTCAACTTAATAAATTACTATAATACCAAATCTTACTCATACTCTATCACACTGCTTAAAACCAGCGTAGGCGCCATAGCGCTCACGGTAACGCCTGCGACGCCAACTAACACCCTGTCGGTGCGCCGGCGGACGCACTGGTTTTTATTTTGAGATGGACTATAGTAACCCTTTATATCCACAGCTTATCGCTCTATTTAAAACGAAAGAGTGCGCCGTAGCTCTCAAAGGATAGCCTAGGGCAGGGGTCGGCAACCTGCGGCTCGCGAGCCGCATGCGGCTCTTTTGATATCAAGATGCGGCTCTCCAGCTCCTTGAACAAATACTAATAATCTTAATAAAAAAATAAAATATTTGAAATAAAAAAATGTTAGTGGCTCTTTAAAACCAGAAATTTTTTGAAAATTGTAACTTTTGGCTCTTCCGCTTCAAAAGGTTGCCGACCCCTGGCCTAGGGCCCTAAATTGAACCTTGCCTCTGTTCCGGCAGACGCGCCTGATTCAATTTGGTGAGCGACTTTAATACCCCCGCCTTCTCCGCAAACCGAAAGAAAGATGTAAACATATAGGAAATTTTGATGGCGGCTTTTAAACTGTTATTGATTAAAAATAATAATTAGTAAACAGTACGATCAGCTTATACATAAATAAAAGGCAGCATTTAAATATCCTTGTTTTACCTACCACATTGCACTTTATAATTGAACTTTATCACTTAATCACTAATGCTAATTATATATTTCCACCAATATTGCTCTTATGGACGTCCGCGCAATATGCATACACATTATATGTACATATATATACGTAAATATATATATATATATATATAAATATCTATATATATAAAGCAAAGTGGTCGGGTGCCCGATAGGGCACTTCCCGGCGCCGCAGGCGCGTCAAAGTTGGCAC
This sequence comes from Physella acuta, assembly GCF_028476545.2. Lineage (NCBI taxonomy): Eukaryota > Metazoa > Mollusca > Gastropoda > Physidae > Physella > Physella acuta. Next base: position 116,154 of record NW_026732911.1, read on the forward strand.
GAAGGTGCCTTATGGCGATAGAACACGAGGGCCGGTGACGGTTTGGCAAAATGTCTACGGAGAGGGGGTCAAAACTGACCTCGACTGACCGGCGCCTAATATGGGCTATATTACAAAAAAAAATTCCTCCGACGACCCCCCTTGAAATTTTGTGAGCTGGTAGGAGAACACCTTGGGGTGTCACAAAAAACTCGGCATATCTGGGAAAACTTCGTAAAGGGGTCAAAACTGACCAGTTGTATTTCCCTATATAATCTTTGTATTTTATGGGAAAAACAGAGGGTCATTTCAACGCAGACTTTAGGGCACTTAAGCTCAGTATATCTGGCTAATTTTTTGCATGCTCCTAGGTCAATGGTGACCTTTAGGGAAAACTGTCGGTTACACTCAAAGCCCTCGACGAGGGCTAAAAAGTGACCGCAAGTGAAATTCTCTTTATATGAGCTCTATTACGAAAAAAAATTTCCTCCGACGACCCCCCTTGAAATTTTGTGAGGTGGTAGGAGAACACCTTGGGGTGTCACAAAAAACTCGGCATATCTGGGAAAACTTCGTAAAGGGGTCAAAACTGACCAGTTGTATTTCCCTATATAATCTTTGTATTTTATGGGGAAAACAGAGGGTCATTTCAACGCAGACTTTAAGATACTTAAGCTCAGTATATCTGGCTAATTTTTTGCATGCTCCTAGGTCAATGGATTGACCTTTAGGGAAAACTGTCGGTTACACTCAAAGCCCTCGACGAGGGCTAAAAAGTGACCGCGAGTGAAATTCTCTTTATATGAGCTCTATTACGAAAAAAAAATTCCTCCGACGACCCCCCTTGAAATTTTGTGAGGTGGTAGGAGAACACCTTGGGGTGTCACGAAAAACTCGGCATATCTGGGAAAACTTCGTAAAGGGGTCAAAACTGACCAGTTGTATTTCCCTATATAATCTTTGTATTTTATGGGAAAAACAGAGGGTCATTTCAACGCAGACTTTAGGATACTTAAGCTCAGTATATCTGGCTAATTTTTTGCATGCTCCTAGGTCAATGGCTTGACCTGTAGGGAAAACTGTCGGTTACACTCAAAGCCCTCGACGAGGGCTAAAAAGTGACCGCGAGTGAAATTCTCTTTATATGAGCTCTATTACGAAAAAAAAATTCCTCCGACGACCCCCCTTGATATTTTGTAAGGTGGTAGGAGAACGCCTTGGGGTGTCACAAAAAACTCGCCATGTCCGGGAAAAATCGGGAAATGGGTCAAAACTGACCAGTCGTATTTCCCTATATAATCTTTGTATTTTATGGGGAAAACAGAGGGTCATTTCAAAACGGATTTTATGGCACTTACCCTCTTTACATCTGGCTCAGTTTTGGCATGCTTATAGGTAAATGGCTTGACCTTTGGGGAAAACTGTCGGTTACACTCAAAGCCCTCGACGAGGGCTAAAAAGTGACCGCGAGTGAAATTCTCTTTATATGAGCTCTATTACGAAAAAAAAATTCCTCCGACGACCCCCCTTGATATTTTGTGAGGTGGTAGGAGAACACCTTGGGGTGTCACAAAAAACTCGGCATATCTGGGAAAACTTCGTAAAGGGGTCAAAACTGACCAGTTGTATTTCCCTATATAATCTTTGTATTTTATGGAAAAAACAGAGGGTCATTTCAACGCAGACTTTAGGATACTTAAGCTCAGTATATCTGGCTAATTTTTTGCATGCTCCTAGGTCAATGGCTTGACCTTTAGGGAAAACTGTCGGTTACACTCAAAGCCCTCGACGAGGGCTAAAAAGTGACCGCAAGTGAAATTCTCTTTATATGAGCTCTATTACGAAAAAAAAATTCCTCCGACGACCCCCCTTGATATTTTGTGAGGTGGTAGGAGAACACCTTGGGGTGTCACAAAAAACTCGGCATATCTGGGAAAACTTCGTAAAGGGGTCAAAACTGACCAGTTATATTTCCCTATATAATCTTTGTATTTTAATGGGAAAAACAGAGGGTCATTTCAACGCAGACTTTAGGGTACTTAAGCTCAGTATATCTGACTAATTTTTTGCATGCTCCTAGGTCAATGGATTGACCTTTAGGGAAAACTGTCGGTTACACTCAAAGCCCTCGACGAGGACTAAAAAGTGACCGCGAGTGAAATTCTCTTTATATGAGCTCTATTACGAAAAAAAAATTCCTCCGACGACCCCCCTTGATATTTTGTGAGGTGGTAGAAGAACACCTAGGGGTGTCACAAAAAACTCGGCATATCTGGGAAAACTTCGTAAAGCGGTCAAAACTGACCAGTCGTATTTCCCTATATAATCTTTGTATTTTATGGGAAAAACAGGGTAATTTCAACACAATTTTTACGTTACTTAACCTCTGTACATCATGCTAATATTTTGCAAACACTTCTATAGATGACTAGGCCGTATGGAAAAACTGTTGGACAGACTCAAAGCCCTCGACCAGTGCTGAAAGATGACCGCGAGTGAAATTCTCCTTATATGAGATATATATAAATAAATTGATCCCCTTAATATTATTTGAGGTCGTAGACCGACCCTGGAGGGTAACAAAAAAACTTTATTCCCGTCGGAAAAAGCCATTGTAGATGTTAAATATGTTTATATATCGTATTTTCTTATATAAGCATAGTAACTGTTTAAAAAAAAAAGTAAACAGACATACGTCATTCGGTTAATTTTCAAGGGAGGTAACCTTTTTAAATAATTATTTTTCAAATAATTGTATACTTTTTTAAACAGAAACAGAAAACGACAAAGTATAGCATTTGTTTTAGAATAAAATACGTTGCTAATTAAGCTACGTATCATAATTAAATAAAAAATTAATTTTAAAAGTCAATGTAATATAAATTGTGAGATATACTGTTCATGGAACCTCTGTAGTTCTATTTCCATTTTAATTATAAATTGCGTACTTTCGAATGCTTTCTCTGAAAGCGAATATTACACAACATACAACAACATCTTCTCTAAAATTAGCATTGCTGTTTAGATTTAAGAACTCCACGCCTCATCCATCACCAAACAATTAGTATTCAAATTCTCAAATGTTTTTGAAAACCTAAGCGAAGCTAGGCAGAATGCCTAGTATATATATATATATATATATATATATATATATATATATATATATATATATATATATATATATACTTGTAAATACATATTTAAATATAGAGCTTGTATTAATAAATATAAAACAACTCTTATACCTCACGCTTTAATTTGCTTGAAGCTACAATAACAGCATTAAACTGTTAAAACTCTACACTGTTTTCTGCCCGGTATATTTCAAGTGGATAAGTTGGTTTACCTGTCTTGAACTAATACGACCAGCAGCTTATATTGTAAATACAAACAAAGAACTGAACACGTTTCTTGCCAGCCAATGAGTATTAAATTCCATTTACTTTTCAGTTTTACTGTGTCTATGCGATTAGCGTTATATACATAGTCGAACTCTCAAAATAGCCGTGGGTTTAGACAATGTACTTAATTTTTTAAGTACTCATTCTCAAGATTAGTGTCACTAGAGCGCACTTCAGAACTCATTGGTCATTTTTATCATCCAGGAAATCACATTTAGTTTGCAATGTATGTTTGTTAATGGGTGTATGACAAAACGTGTAATTCAGTTTTGACACACTTCTTATACTGTAATTTTAGTCTAACTTGCCAGATACGCTCTACTTCAATTACAATAAAATGTTATCTATTCTTTTTAAATCTAGTTATACAGGTTATTAACTGAAATCAAATGAACAGATCACTAAATCCAATAATAGAAGTAGAGATAACCTTGCTAGACGCGATCACCGATCAGTCTTATAACACGTGGTTTACGCCAAATGTTTACTAACGTAAAGACAAGTCAAGTTTGTAAAGGCTATGAAGGCAGATAATTTACAAGCTTTTTATTTTTAGTTTACAACGTCGGTTTGTGGGCTGATGGCAAATCTTATAATGCAGTTTTGACCGACTTTTAATGCAGCGATATGTTGAAACACTACAGATAAATTTGCTTTTAATGGCGATTAATGAATATTATCTTCTTATTTGCTTCTATGATACATTAGTCATTAAAAATTAACTAAATGCTGGGAAGGGGCAGATAATTATCTTTCAGACATCGCAAACCATTGATCCTGTTTTAAAGCAAATTTTTTTGGGTGACCTGTACGGAAGGTCGCTCGTAAGGCTACGAAGGTGAAAGATTAAAAGAATGGGTTATACAAATGGAACAAGAAGAAACACAACGGGAACAGGACGAAAAAAGAAAGCAAAAAGAAAAGGAAGATGAGGAGAGAGAAGTAAAGAAACTCGAAAACAAAAAATACTGAAAATAGAAGAAACAAAACAAAAGGAGATTTTACTTGAACTAGCGCGTATAGAATTAAAGAAATTGGAGTTAATGCATGAGACAAACGGGTCCACAGCTAATACCGCCACTCTCAACATCGTGGGTGTGTTAGAGTGCTGGTCAAAAGTAGCACTGCCTAAATTTGATGGCGACGGTAATCACCTTGATTTTTTACTGCTTCGATTTGAGGAGGAGGCAAAACAACATAAATGGCAACCTAACACATGGACCAATGAACTGCGCAAGTTGATGCCCGCCGATCTGTTGCCAGTTTGCTTCTTAGGAAATAAGTCAGGAACCAGTGCCACATACGAGGGGGTAAAGACGGCTCTCTCTCGACATTTCAACTTAACCGCATAAAAGTACCGCCACAAATTTTATGCACTAACACCCGAACCCAACGAGACGAGTCGGTAAAGCTCATGGTTGCTAAACCGGAAAGTCTCGAGTTTTAACCCTCGGGCAGATGAGGCTCGTTGGCTGGGGACAGCCACTCTTCTAGGAGAGACAACTCCAAAATCAAACAACTGCTGCCTTGTAGTTTGTTCTTGTTTGGACAAAGGCTATGGAAGCAAATCCAAAAAGAAAAGCAAGCTGAAATCGGAGTGAATGGCCTCAATGGCGCATAACCAGTTGACACGTAATCCTTAATTGTGATGGAAGCGTGGTTGAGTCGGCTAAACCTCGGGGTTGATAAATTCAAAAAAGTCTCGAGTTCGAACCCTCTGGCAGATAAGGCTCGATCCCTTCCAACACTAAAAATTAGGAACGAAGAAGAAGAATAAGAATCATAGCCTACAGCAACAGAGCCAAGCATTATATTACCAGATGGGCCGACTTAGCCAAGATAGAAAAAAACCTTTGACGCACTGCGCGACTTGATGATTGTCGATAAGTTGCTCCATACCATTAACACAGACGCTGTCAACTTCGTCACAGAAAGGAATGACATGTCTCTAGACACAGTTTTAGACCAGGCAGATAATTATCTCATTGCTCACCCGGACAAAGGTTTAATCCGACACAAATCTGCTCAACCACCTATCGTAATCCGGAGTGATAACTCAAGGCCAGTGGTTCCAATATGTAACTTTTGTTCAAGGCGTGGTCACGGGACAGATGAATGCTACCTGTTACGTGAAACTAGGCCCAGCGCGCAGACCACCGCTCAGAACACTACTGCTTCAAACGGCCAAAGTGCCAACCATTCGGGTCATAACCAAGGTCGTCGTTACAGAAACTTTGCCACCTTTCCCAACCCAGACAGGGGCAGTGCTCGTCAAGAATGACAATCTACAGGCCCAGGGTATTTCCACAATCAAAGTCAATAATGACTAGCCAAGAACATCAAAACAGTTAAACCAACAAATAACTATACTAACTCAGACAAACTTTCACACTTTAGCTTAGGCTGCCAAGATAGCAATCATCGAGAACGAGGTGTGAATGTGGTTGCTGGTCAGGTGAACTACATAGATGTAAAAGTTTTGAGAGATACGGGCTGCGATATAATTGGCTGTAGAGAGTGCCTATCATACGGCCAAAGCAATAGTCACTTGTGTTTTATTTGATAGCAGAAAGGTCACGTACAAGGTAGGTTGGATTAGAGTTAATTCACCATTTTTTACAGGCTGGACCAAAGCAGCTTTACTTAAAGACCCGCCTGTAGACTTAGTTATTGGAGAACATACATGGGGCAACAATGGGGAATGACTCGCAGCTAGCTGCGGTCGTTACTAGAGCTAAGAAATCCCTAGTGACAGAGCAAACTAGCAGGCTTTTTACTGAGTTAGACACCACACTTGATAATTTTAAACAGATGCAAGCGGATGACGAAACCCTTAATGATGTGAGACGGCTGGCTAACCAGTCCCCTCACCAACACTCTCCCTCACATGTCTATTGGTCAGACGGTCTATTGGTAAGAAGTTACACAGCGCCGGACGGCCTAGGCGATGAGGTGGAGCAACTTGTAGTACCTACACAGTTACGTCAAGCTGTACTCGAGGTAGCGCATGATAACAACTGGTCAGCTCACATGGGCGTGGCTAGAACCAGGTCCAGAATAATGAAACAGTTTTGGTGGCAAGGTATAAGGAAGACGATAACCCATTACTGTAAGACTTGTGATGTCAAAAGCTCAAGAAACCTAGTGCAGGGGCCGGGCTCCTTTAGGTATGATGGAGGAAGTAGGCGAAATCTGGGGCAATTATATACGGTACTAATACCCTTTTACTATTGACACTCTTTTCTTTAAAAAAGGATATAATTGAAGCGAGTTCAGGGGCGTAGCGAGGGGGGGGGGGGGTGCGGACCGCACCGGTTGACACCATTTAGGGGGGTGACACCAAGGTAAAAAATAGCAAGTATATATAGAGAAAAACTTGAGGGGTCACAAGGGTTGAAACGCCTCTGAGGGGGGGGGGGGGGTTACACCATTAAGTGTCGCACCGGGTGACACCCGACCTCGCTACGCCACTGAGCGAGTTCATAGAACACTCAAGTTTTATCTCACAAAAACGTTATCGTTTAATGAGTAGACTCAAAAACTAAAATAAAGTATGTCTCAATCTATATTTATTATCAACTTAGTCATCAAATCTTTACAATATAAAGAGTTTTCTTTTCACGAATAAAAACTCGCAGTAAAATTTTGCTACAACTCACAAGATTGTGCTTGAAGCCTCTAACCAGGCTACAAAACACAGCCGGTCACTCCCCGAGTTGTGAGTCAACAAGTGTGTAGGTGTTGCCCAGACTAACGCAACAATCCGTGAGCGCTTGCACACACACATACACACTTACGTCTACTCATACGTGCAACCCCAAACGTACACATAAACCCACTTAGACGTACACATACACGCACTCACACGAACACAGAGTGCTTTTTCTCAAAAAGTACACTCACACACTAAATATTCTCTCCTGATACATAAAACATACATATGTAGCCGCAACAACAATGTATGCGTCTAGAATATATCTCGTTGGACAAGAGGTCTGTTAATATTAATTCCTATTTTAGTGACGGTCAATATTCAGCTACATAAATGCAGAAATTTCAGAATAAGGTTTTTACTTATTTAATGGCTACATTAGTACAGAATGTAAAAATATAGGCATACATGATACTATGATTGAAAATACTCGTATGAACACTGTTCGTTACTGCTTGTTTTATTAAACGGATCTCTCCACACAGTGGCCGGTGCGGCTCTTCATGGTGTCATTTCCCCCCCCCCCCCCCTCCCCTCCCCCCTCCGCATCCCCCGATTTATTTATTTTAAAATATGGCCAGCGATAAAATCAGGGTTACATCTATATATATATTAAAAAGGTGCGATTTATTTTTCTCTCTATACGGTAATATTTTTTAAAAAGTCGATTGCAGTTTGACACCGCTCATCCCATCGCCATTAAACTTTGGGGAGTTGATTAGAAAACTCCTGGTGAGGTTTCTGTACAAAAATCTTTTTTAATTTCGCAAGTGCAACGCCCCGGGAGTGTGAGATTTTTCTCTATTTAAAAATCGATTGCGGTTTGACACCGTTCATCCGATCGCCATCAAACTTTGTGGAGCTGATTAGAACACTCCAGGTGAGGTTTCTGTGAAAAAGTCATTTTTAATTTTGCAAGGGCGGTGCCCCGGATGATGCCCTTCGTCTCAATATACGATATATTTAAAAAATGAAATTCGGATGTGGTTCGACACAGTTTACCCGAGTGCCATAAAATATTAGGGAGTTGATAAATACTCCCGAGAAGGTTTCTGGGGGTGGGGGGTAAATTTAGCACTGGAGGCCCCCGGCAGGATGCGATTTGGCGCCCTGGTCTTTCGCGTGAGCACTATGGCGACTACGTTAGTTTTAAACAGTGTGATAGACAATGGATAAGATGGGACGTTACAGTCGCTCAATTAATTGAAACAGGCCTGTCTGCCGGCGCCCTGGTAGGGTGGGATTTGGCTGCGAACAAAAATGTCTCATTCGGCCCCCAAAGGCTCACAAGGGCCGCTGTGGGTCCTGTAATGCCTATTTTTAAATAATAAGAAAAATTAACTAAGGTTAGATTATTAACTGGATTGTTTCCTTTTGTTCGTAAAAAAATCCAAACAGTTTCGTCACTTTGCGAACGATGCAATTAGCATATATTTTTAGACGATCCAATCAGAAATTGAGATCGAACTTCTAATAATACACCATTAGTAACGCTAGCAAATTGCAGCAGTCACACTGATGTTTAAAACACGTCAATTTTTTTTTTACAACCTTTTATTTAACTCACTTCCTCGTCAGTTGTCAGTCTGTCTAGATCGAAACGCAGGAGTGAAAATTCGGAAACTTCTACTTGACCGATACTATTCACATTTGACACGTGGGTCAAGACATGAAGACAATGCAATCTGAAATTAAATTTGACTTAATTGGATGCCTAATTAATTTTTTATGAATTAATTAAAATTTGGACCGAATTAGTAGGCATGTCTTGCCAACCACACCACACGCGTCATCACGTTCAATAGCTGCGCCATCACGGTACGTTCAATAGCTGCGCCATCACGTTCAGTAGGCGCGCAATGGTTTTTAGTCATGTAACTCTATTGTAAATAAAACATGTAAAAAACTGAAAAAAAAATTCATAAAAAAAAGCGTGGGTCTCTTCTCAAATATTAGTAAAGGTATCCAATCGGTACTAAAGCGACCCACGCTTTTCTTTATAGTAATTTAAATAGTAGTCAATAATTTATTTTCTACTTTTTAGTGCATTATTACATAAAAGCTTGTTATTAAAACGTTTTTTATGAAAAAATTTTATGTGTTAAAGAAAAAACCCTGTTAATTTGTGTAACTTTAGCGAATGAAGCTGTTGTTTTTTTATAAGTTAAAGCCGATTCCATTAATTTTCATATTTTTGTATAGACGATAAGACGTTTAAAATAATTTTAAATGATGTATTTTATCAAATCAAATATTGAATCATCTAGAGTGGCCAGGAAAATAAAACAATGAAAGTCTCAACTAGTTTTATGTGGTAAAATAACCATAGCGTACGGAAGACTAAAGATAAATAAAATAGCCTAGGTTGGACTTTATCAGTTCGATTCAAGATATTAAAATGCATCTTTATAATTCTAATGATCTCCCTTCTTTTAGACTGTTAACTTAAATGTTACATCAGTAGTTATAACGTATTTGAATATTTCTTGCCTTGATAAAATAGGAAAATCATATTGTACCTTTTCATAAAAAAAAATAATAAAAGAAATATTATAACTATTAATGTGTAAATGTTGTACTATTTATAATAAAAGACAATATATATATATATATATATATATATATATTTATATATATATATATATATATAACGTGGGATAAGATAGTGGAAGAAGACTAACCTATGGAAGACATTCCCCTTTAAATTTCTTATATGTTTAAATTTCTAAGATATGTTTTATGTTCAAATAAATAATACTTACAATTATTTAGATCAGCTTTAAAAATAAAATTAAAAGTAGTATGAAATAAGACCTTTTTATTCCTCTTTTCTTTGTCAACAAATAAGGAACAATAACTCAAACTTTTATACTTCATTTCTTAATATGAGTTACACACCCTTGTTACCACTACATTCTTGAATTTGTTCTGGCTGAAAAACACTTCTCACTAGAAGACAAAATTATTATTGTGGAAAGTGGAAACAAATATTCTTAGTTATATATATATATATATATATATATATATATATATATATATATAAATTTTTTTTTTTTTTTAATTGAGATCAATTAATTCTAGCAGTGTAAAAACAATTGTTACAATCAATATGAAAAAATAATTATTTTGACACTAGAAACTCATATAATAGATTTTCACTTTTGTTTTCGTGTTTCACTAAGTCTAAAGAAAAAATATTTTCACAAGAAAGGTAAACAGATGTACTACTAGCAGCTTCCTAACAATGACACATAAGAATTTTTTCTTGACATCTAAATAGTGACTTAACACAATGTGTTACATATAAAAGTGTCACTAACGATTTGTCACTGTAGTACTCACTTAAAAATATAAAGACGTCAAATATAGTTCTGAGCTTAAGACGTCAGTGTAGCACGTGATATAGACATCAGTGTAACACCTGATATAGAGGTCAGTGTTGCACCTGATATAGACGTCAGTGTAGCACCTGATCTAGACGTCAGTGTAGCACCATACCTAGACGTCAGTGTTGCACCTGATATAGACGTCACTGTAGCACCTGATATAGACGTCAGTGTAGCACCATACCTAGAAGTCAGTGTTGCACCTGATATAGACGTCAGTGTAGCACCTGATATAGACGTCAGTGTAGCACCATACCTAGACGTCAGTGTAGCACCATACCTAGACGTCAGTGTTGCACCTGATATAGACGTCAGTGTAGCACCTGATATAGACGTCAGTGTTGCACCTGATCTAGACGTCAGTGTAGCACCATATCTAGACGTCAGTGTAGCACCTTACCTAGACGTCAGTGTAGCACCTTATCTAGACGTCAGTGTTGCACCTTATCTAGACGTCAGTGTAGCACCTGATATAGACGTCACTTTAGCACCTGATAAAGACGTCAGTGTAGCACTTGATATAGACGTCACTTTAGCACCTGATAAAGACGTCAGTGTAGCACTTAATATAGACGTCAGTGTAGCACCATACCTAGACGTCAGTGTAGCACCTTATCTAGACGTCAGTGTTGCACCTTATCTAGACGTCAGTGTAGCACCTTACCTAGACGTCAGTGTAGCACCTTATCTAGACGTCAGTGTTGCACCTGATATAGACGTATGTGTAGCACCTGATCTAGACGTCAGTGTTGCACCTGATATAGACGTCAGTGTAGCACCTGATCTAGACGACAGAGTAGCACCTGATCTAGACGTCAGTGTAGCACCTAATATAGACGTCAGTGTAGCACCATACCTAGACGTCAGTGTAGCACCTTATCTAGACGTCAGTGTAGCACCTTACCTAGACGTCAGTGTAGCACCTTATCTAGACGTCCGTGTAGCACCTGATATAGACGTCAGTGTTGCACCTGATCTAGACGTCAGTGTAGCACCATACCTAGACGTCAGTGTAGCACCTTACCTAGACGTCAGTGTAGCACCTTATCTAGACGTCAGTGTTGCACCTTATCTAGACGTCAGTGTAGCACCTGATATAGACGTCACTTTAGCACCTGATAAAGACGTCAGTGTAGCACTTGATATAGACGTCACTTTAGCACCTGATAAAGACGTCAGTGTAGCACCTAATATAGACGTCAGTGTAGCACCATACCTAGACGTCAGTGTAGCAGCTTATCTAGACGTCAGTGTTGCACCTTATCTAGACGTCAGTGTAGCACCTTACCTAGACGTCAGTGTAGCACCTTATCTAGACGTCAGTGTTGCACCTGATATAGACGTATGTGTAGCACCTGATCTAGACGTCAGTGTTGCACCTGATATAGACGTCAGTGTAGCACCTGATCTAGACGACAGAGTAGCACCTGATCTAGACGTCAGTGTAGCACCTAATATAGACGTCAGTGTAGCACCATACCTAGACGTCAGTGTAGCACCTTATCTAGACGTCAGTGTAGCACCTTACCTAGACGTCAGTGTAGCACCTTATCTAGACGTCCGTGTAGCACCTGATATAGACGTCAGTGTAGCACCTAATATAGACGTCAGTGTAGCACCTGATCTAGACGTCAGTGTAGCACCTGAACAGGTGTCAAGACATTTGTTTAGTACCTGATCTAGACGTCAGTGTAGCACCTGATATAGACGTCAGTGTAGCACCTGATATCGACGTCAGTGTAGCACCTGATCTAGACGTCAGTGTAGCACCTGATCTAGACGTCAGTGTAGCACCTGATATAGACGTCAGAGTAGCACCTGATCTAGACGTCAGTGTAGCACCTAATATAGACGTCAGTGTAGCACCTGATCTAGACGTCAGTGTGGCACCTTACCTAGACGTCAATGTAGCACCTGATGTAGACGTCAGTGTAGCACCTTCCCCGGTGTCGTTTCCCTTGGAGCTATAAAATTGTCGAACACAGAATTTCTTCCAGGCATCTCTTCGGGGGGGGGGGGGGAGGCGGAGCCCGCCCGAATTTTTTTTACCCCCTCCCCCCCCCCCCCCCCCCCGAACGAAATACAATTGATATAATTTATAATATAAACCTTTTAAAATATAAACCTTTTAACAGTGTCCGCCCCCCCCCCCCCCCGAAGAAAGTTTACCGCCCCCCCCCCCCCTCCGAAAATTTCAAGTGCCCCCCCCCCCCCAGAGAAAAATGTCTGGAAGAAACACTGGTCGAACACTCCTGAAGCACTTAAAGCAGCGTATTTTATCCAGACAGAAAGTATCAGATTACAAAGAAAACAAGAGTTTTCGCATAATCACATTTTGAATGACAGCCAGACTTATAAACAAAGTTTTGCATTTCAGTTGGGGTAAATGCAATAGTCCTAGTTTACGCTTTACCGTCATTTTAGGAATATGTTTTAAAAAAAATATGTTTTATTATTTTAACGATCTGTTTTTTGTGTTTTATAAAATTGTTTACTTTTCAAAATTCGTTTTCGTATGTTATGTATCTATTTTAGTATATTCTGGATTTCTTTTGATATAATCTTATGGATCAGTCATGTTTTATTTTTCTACTACAATGACGTATTTTAGAATTATATCAAGCATATTTAATAGTAGTTGTATGGAACGAATTTTTAATAGCTGTTAAGTTTTTTTTATGGTCTATCCCCATAAGTCAGCCACATTTCGTTTTGTACCGCGGAAAAAATAATAATCATTAAAAAAGTTTTTAAAAACCCACGTTTTCTGATTGAACTAAAAAGTAGAAAATAAATGCTATACATCACAATAATGCAAGCGATCACTCTACTATAAGCGATGAAAAACGTGGGGCGCCGAAGTAAAAGTTATATTACTATTGATTAGATAATACTATTGACTTTTATTAGGGAGCTTGTAGAGAGTCAACAGTATTAGAAACTGTAAGAAAATCACGGCGCCCCACGTTTTTCATCGCTTATAGTAGAGTGATCGCTTGCATTATTGTGATGTATAGCATTTATTTTCTACTTTTTAGTTCAATCAGAAAACGTGGGTTTTTTAAAACTTTTTTAATGATTATTATTTTCTACTTTTTAGTCTTTGTCTGTTTGTTTGCATTAAAATCTTGCTATCGATTTTATCTTTTCACTTTTTTTTTGGGTAAACGAAGACAACTCGTAAAAAGACAACTCGTAAAAAGACAACTCGTAAAAAACACGTTGTGTGAATACGTTACTGACTAGAACACATAGATTTGAACCCGTGTCGAGTGGGATAGCAATCGTGTGCCCAACCACTCGACCATATCGTCTCCCCCATACTGGCCACCAGTTGTTACGGTTGTTTGTACACAAACACCGCGTGAACACTTCTCAGTAAGCAAAGAGAGAGAGTACCGAACCTTGTTTTCATCAAATTACAGTTACTGGGTTATGTCCCTTTTTCCCCACGTTTTTTGTACAATTATATAGCGGTCTAAAATGATCAATAAAATGTTTCCATAGATCAATTTAGTAATAATAACAATTGAATAATCTATTGTCATCCAAAACAAAGCTTCCCTGAAAATTTCAGCGCGCTAGCTAACTGGGAAGTGCCAGAAATTTCGATCGCAAGATTTGATTGGAATGACAAACAAACAGAGACGAAAGCAAGTTAAAGAAAAGGTGGGAATAACAATTGCATATTCTATGGTCATCCAAAAGAAAGCTTCCCTGAAAATTTCAGCGCGCTAGCTAACTGGGAAGTGCCAGAAATTTCGATCGCAAGATTTGATTGGAAAGACAAACAAACAAACAGAGAAAGCAAGTTAAAGAAAACGTGGGAAAAAATAGACCGCGATGGTTCTCTAATAAAGAAAAAGGAACTTAACCCCACTCCAACCCCACCCCCGTTTAAAAGACATAATATCTCTCTTTCAGTCATATTCCGTTTTCTAAAACATGAAACGTTAACCCTATACTTTCTGTACTACATGAGTCGGTCACATTTTGATTCTATCCCACTAAAAGTAGACCATAAGACTAATAAGAGCCTCTGAGAAACTTGTATTATTCTCTTGTAAAGAAAAATAAAAAAGTTGACACTTCTAGAAAGAAGTATGGAGTTCGTATGTTAATGATGGGATAGTGTGATCAGAACTTTTCCAGCCCGAACGTGAGTTATGTCATCAGATCTGGGTGGATTTAGTGACGTTCCACTAACTTAAACTCGGATTCGAACTCGAGAGTTCCGGATTAGCAGCCTAGCGCTCTAGCGCTAGACCACGCCGTCCCATAGTAAACATCAAGCGCTAAGAAAGAAATCCGCGAGAATTTACTCCGGTGTAACGTTCAAAATGTTGCCCTTAGATTTCGCGCAAGCTCTTCTCTTACATTACAAAGGTTGGTCGAATAAAACCGTTAGAATTGTCGCATGCAGAGGCGTAGCGGCCCCGGGGACTTTCAATTTAGCGCCCAACTCGGGATCAACCTTTCAATTTTCGATTTGCACCTCTCCCCCCTCAAAATTTCGATTTCCACCCCCTCCCCCTCAAACTTTCAATTTGCACCAACCCCCCCCCCCCCCCCCGCCCCCCCTCAAACTTTCGATTTCCACACCACCCCCCCCCCCCCCCCTCATATATTTTTTATATTTATAAAGCAAAAATGCAGCTAAAATGATATTTTAATTTCTTTTTTCAAACCCGTTTTGGCGCCCCCTAAGGTCGGCGTCCGGGGACATATGTACTCCTCCCCCCCCTCTCTACGCCTCTGGTCGCATACTCTTCTTTAACATTACAAATGACGGTCGTATAAAACCCTTAGAAAATTGCGCATGCTCTAGTTTAACATTACTGATGGGATAGGATAGTTACACTTTAGTGAACACACTGAATATGAATCAAAGGTCATATATTATTTAAGACGGCGGTTGATTCTAGATTGATAAGACGCATACAATCAACGTGCAGGCTGATTATATCTCTGCTTCAAGGCGATCGCATACAATAAAGACAGACAATTGATCGCTTTCTCCTGCATATCAATCTGTTTATTGGAGGACTTGTTTTCCCATGTAAAGTATTTTTGTTGTTTATTATATGGCATTTGTAATGCATTTTTTTGTTTTATTTTGCTTTTCCTTATTCCATTTTAGATTTTTTTATAAATGTAAGCGTATTATATTTTTATTCTTCCTATAGAAAAATGAATTTAAACACTCTGTTGTATTACCTGCCTTTAATTTAACTTGTTGGTATGCAAGAATCCATTCCAATGTAGTTGATTTTTACTAATATTGTATTCGCCATTCAAGTAACATAAGATATCGTAATCTAAAATATAGCAAGAAAGCAAAACAAATAGATTACAAACAGTCCACGTAGCCTGTTACATTAAAAATAAAACCAAATTATAAACTCTATCGACTGAATAACGATCAGTCATTTTAAAAGCAGGTAACAAATAACTCCGAGATAAGACACATTTCTTGAACCGTACGCCTTAATATTTTTTCCTAAATATGTGTGTTTGTATGTGTATATATTTATATATTTGTAAATACATATATTTATATACATGTCTATACATGTATATATGACTAGAGCAGACATGTTTGTTTTGTTTCTTGTAAAATGATCTCTGTGTTTTAATCTACCCGGCAGTAATTAAAATTCTCATGCATTGTTCATGTCGTTTGATTAATTTTTATTAAGTAATATGCGGAACATGCAGAATTCAATACGGCAATTAAAACGTGGCTTGTATAGCAGGTAGCTACCTTCAACAAGGCTAGAGCACCGTTAAGCCGGGGGGTAGATGAGGGGGGGGGCGCGTAAGCTTAATTCTAATCCCACAAAATGGTTTCCCGACGTACTGAATACACTGGGCATGTCTTACAGTCCTAGCCTAGTACGCCTGATGTACAAAAGGCAACTTATTTTACCGAGGTAGTTTAACCAGGGACGTAGCGACCTTTTTCTTCTTCTTCTTCGTTCTTAATTGAGAATATGGTGGAGGATTCAGACAACAAGTCCAACTTCGTGAACAAACCGAACTGTGGTCTCCAGTTTGGCAGGTGCCCCATATAATTTTTCCCTGAGTGGGGTGAGCAGGGGCCAGTGTCTGACTCGTGCCTGGCTATACAAACAACATTCCTGAAGGACGTGCTCCGTATTTTCCGGGGCCTTGCCACAAGGGCACATTTCGCCACACCCAGCCTTTAGTTTTTTATGCATGTGTTTTAGTCTGTTATGGCCTGTTCTAAGTCGAAAGATTATGTAGCGACCCATTCGGCGCCCAGGAGCGAACTATAAGTTTTACGCCCCCCCCCCCCCAGTCCCATTTATATATAAGCTATAGTTATAGTTATTCATGATGATGAATATGTGCAACCAGCTCCCACTAGTTGGAAAGGTTGGTTGCGCTTTTTACCAGTCACTATCTCAAACCTTTTTTATTTTGGTGTCATACAATTAATGTAGAAAACAGTTAAATCAGTGTGTAAAGCTTTGTGGCCGTTTTTTTTTTCTTAATTTTGACTATTTTTAATTCAATACTTCCGATTAAAATAAGCTTTTTTATTTGTTTCTACCCATTTTGGCGCCAGTGTTTCTTTCAGGAATCTTTCTGCACCCCCCCCCCCCCTCAAGCGAGTCTACCGCTCCCCCCCCCCCCCTCTTCTCCAACGAAATGGAATTTATATAGAAAATATATACTTTTAACAGTGTCCGCCCCCCTTCCCCCCCCCCTCCCCCCCCCCGTAAATTTAAAGTGCCATTCTGGAGAAAAAAAAGTCTGAAAAAAAATACTGTTTACCGCCCCCTTAAATTCGGCGCCCATGGCTTGACTCAATTACAGTCTGTGTCAAGAGTATTTTGGGTTTCGTGTATCTTAAAAGATTTACTTGTTGAATGAATGAATTTTTTATTCTCTCCAACATTTCAAATAAACTTGTGCGGGCTATTTTAAAAGAAAGTTAAATTTAGACAGACGTATCTTTAGCTTCGTGTCGTAAAGATTTAGTCATTGAAGAGTAACGTTTTATACTCTCCAACATTGTAAACAAACTGGCGCGGTTTATTTTTAAAGTAAGTGAATTTCTTCTAATTGGATAGTTACACAATGCAAAAAAGTCGGCGTGATAGGGTCGGTTAAGCTCATCGTTACTGAGCCTATAAGTCCCGAGTTCGAACCCCCGGGTAGTTTAGGCTCGATAGCTGGGGACAGGAACCCTTCTAGGAGAGACATCTCCAAAATCAAACAACTTCTGCCTTGTAGTTTGTTCTTGGTTGGACAAAGGCTATGGAAGCAAATCCAAGAATAAAACCGGACTGAAATCGGAGTAATTATGGCGCTTAACAAGTTGACACGTAATACTTAACTGTGTTGGAGGAAATCTCTTTCAACGCTAAAATTAAATAGGAAGAAGAAGAAGAAATTCAATGCAGATAATAAACTTGTTAGTGATAATTTGCAGTTTAATGTAAAAGATTGAGTTCTTGGAACAGCGCCGTGTCACGTGGTACTAAAATTTTAATTTTAAAAATAGAGGGTCTTTTTGAACAATATAAATTAAATAGTGGGGCATCACGAAAACTCGTATCGTACTTTTTTATGTTATTATAGCACTTGTGCGTACTTGATGTCTTATTGACTTGCGTGTAAAGATATGTTTCGATACTAAACGTAGGTGATGTGTCTGGTTATTAACGAGTCTCATCGTCATCATCTTTTCCTTTTCGTGCCCAAGAAGACACTTGGGGCAGATGAAGTAGAGTTCATCTGTTTCAGAGACCTCGGCATATGAAGGGATAGTGTTGTTAGCACTGTGCCCAGCCATCATTGTTTTCCCTAAAGTGAGTTAGGGACCTATTAGAGCTGGGTGGATTCAGTGACATTCAACTGACATGAATAGGGATTTTTGGGTTAGCAGTCTAGCTCTCTAATGCTAGGCCAGCCGCGTTGAACGGTTTTATACAGCTAAGTTTAAAAAAGCTGTTCCATACTCAAAATCTGAATTAAACTTAGTTTAAATAGTTAATCGTGAGTCCCGATTTAAAAGAGTAAAATACAATTAAATTATATCAAAATTTCAAACTGCTACAATTACCTCCTGCGAATTAAAAAAATGGTTATATATATATATATATATATATATATATATATATATATATATATATATATATATATATATATAGGCCTATAAATATGAGGTAATTTAAATATCTAATTAGAAAGAAGCCCATTGAAACAAATTAAGCAGCCCGTAACTAATTAGCTTGACTAGACCCAACCGACTTTAATTAACACCGACTAACAAATAGGAATATTCAATTGGTGGCATGTAATATAATTGTATGAAGGATATTTTAAAGCAGAGGTGTGTTATTGATAGCATGTTCTACGATTGTATGACGGATATTTTAAAGCAGAGGTGTGTTATTGATAGCATGTTCTACGATTGTATGACGGATATTTTAAAGCAGAGGTGTGTTATTGATAGCATGTTCTACGATTGTATGACGGATATTTTATCGCAGAGGTGTGTTATTGGTGGCATATACTATGATTGTATAATGAATATTATATAGCAGATGTGTGTTATTGATCATTGTACTATGATGGTATGACGGATAATGGTAGTGGTGTGTTATTGGTGTCATGTAATGTACATAGTGTCCTCTTGTATGTCATGTAATGTTTTAAAACCACAAATACGTTTGTGATTACACAAGCAACTTTACAGAATAAGTGCCTGCGACACATATTGAGTAGAATATGGCCAAACCCTATCTCAAATGTAGAGTTAAAAAGAACATTTGTTATACCATTAACAGAAGTTATCACGAACAGAAGACGGTTAGGTAAGAAGTTGGAGATGGTTGGGCCATGTGCTCAGATAGAAAGCAGGCACATTAGCTAGTACAGCTTTGTGTTGGACACAACAGGGCAAAACGAAACAAAAAACAAACATGTGTGCGTGTTTGTGTGCGTGTGTATATGTGCGTGTGTGTGTGTGCAAGTGTATGTGAGCATGTTTGTGAATGTGTATTTGTCGCGTGTGTATGTGTGTGCGCGCGTGCCAGTGTGTGTGCGTGTGTGTGTGTGTGCAAACATGTGTGTGCCTGTGTATTTGTACGTGTCCGTGTGTGTGTGTGTGTGTGCATGTGTGCGAATGTGTATTTTTGCGTGTCCGTGTGTGTGTGTGTGTGTGTGTGTGTGTGTGCACCATTGATATCTTGTCTTCCCTTCTGACATTATGAAATCAACCCTAATCAAGTTTGGAGTTTCACGCATGAATAACGTCGCAGTCAGCTGCTTCAGCTCTCTGTCTTTTAAGCCTGTCTAACCGTCGCCATGCATGGTTAAATCTCACAGTCTCTTATGTCATACATGACGTATCTGCCCTTCTGAAGTCATATGTAAGGTCGCGTATATAGTCAATGGTAAAACAAGTGTAGATAGAGCAGTGACTTCTTCTGTTTACAAATGATTTGTTGTAACAACGGGGGATAATGGCATAGCCGAGCTTAATTCTTATTCTACAGCTCATCCTATAAAAACAACATCTTGTTACGTAAGTGCAGCTTTGTAATCGTCAAAAAGTGATTAATTATTAACTTATTAGTGTGCTGTATCTATTGGTTTTGTTTAAGCGAGTGAAATATTAGTCGTTATCTTGCAACTTTGTGATAATAGGTGTTGTAGATATATGTTTTTTCGTGTTACCAGACCAGTAGGATATTAGGACCAACACTGTAACTGTAGTGCTTATAGTGTGGCACTGGATGACACCAACATGTGGCACTGGATGACACCAACATGTAGTGTGGCACTGGATGACACCAACATGTAGCACTGGATGACACCAACATGTGGCACTGGATGACACTAACATGTCGCACTGGATGACACCAACATGTGGCACTGGATGACACCAACATGTGGCACTGGATGACACCAACATGTAGCACTGGATGACACCAACATGTAGCACTGGATGACACCAACATGTAGTGTGGCACTGGATGACACCAACATGTATGGTGGCACTGGATGACACCACCATGTGGTGTGGCACTGGATGACACCAACATGTAGCACTGGATGACACCAACATGTAGCACTGGATGACACCAACATGTAGTGTGGCACTGGATGACACCAACATGTAGTGTGGCACTGGATGACACCAACATGTAGTGTGGCACTAGATGACACCAACATGTAGTGTGGCACTGGATGACACCAACATGTGGCACTGGATGACACCAACATGTACTGCGGCACTGGATGACACCAACATGTGACATTGGATGACACCAACATGTAGTATGGCACTGGATGACACCAACATGTAGCACTGGATGACACCAACATGTAGTGTGGCACTGGATGACACCAACGTGTAGTGTGGCACTGGATGACACCACCATGTGGTGTGGCACTGGATGACACCAACATGTAGTGTGGCACTAGATGACACCAACATGTAGTGTGGCACTGGATGACACCAACATGTGACATTGGATGACACCAACATGTAGTGTGGCACTGGATGACACCAACATGTGACATTGGATGACACCAACATGTAGTGTGGCACTGGATGACACCAACATGTGGCACTGGATGACACCAACATGTAGTATGGCACTGGATGACACCAACATGTGGTACTGGATGACACCAACATTTAGTGTGACACTGGATGACACCAACATTTAGTGTGACACTGGATGACACCAACATTTAGTGTGACATTGCATGCCACCAAACATGTGGCACTGGATAACACCAACGTGTAATTTGGCAGACACCAACATGATTGCAGTATGACATTCGATGACGCAAACAAAACGTATATCACAGCATGACACCAAGAAATAGCAGTTCCTCGATTAACATGTATCCCACTGTGAACTCAGTCACGGACGACTGGTTTCTACTGTCGGCAAGCAGGGGCAGATAACTGTCTTTTAGAGATCGCCAGCTAACGTTTGAAATGAGAAAATAAAGCAAATATTAAAACTTTATAATATTAGGCTTAAAATAAGTAAATGAATAAAACTTGTTCTATTTAATCAAAGCTTTATTCGCGGATATAATCTCAAACAAATTTAGGCGACAAATGCTTGTTTTTTTTAAGGCAAGTGTTATTTATGTTTTTATTGTGTTTAAAAGCTTATTTTTATATAGATTTTAAATATGTTGTATTGTTTGGGTGTGTTTATAGGGAGAGGGAGGGTAATATACTGTAATCAGTACTATTCCGGACTGCCAATTTTTTTTTCGTTTTCATGTTTCTTTCCTTCCATATTTCAATATATATATATATATATATATATATATATATATATATATATATATATATATATATATATATATATATGTATATATATATGTATATATATATATATATATATATATATATATATATATATATTTATTTATTTATTTATTTATATATATATATATATATATATATATATATATATATATATATATATATATATATATATATATATATATGTATATATATATGTATATATATATATATATATATATATATATATATATATATATATATATATATTTATTTATTTATTTATTTATTTATTTATTTATTTATTTATTTATTTATATATATATATATATATATATATATATATATATATATTTATTTATTTATTTATTTATTTATTTGTACATATATTAATATATACATACATTATATATATATATATATATATATATATGCACAGAATGCTCAATTTAAGTTCATGGCTGACGTCATTTGGTGTGTTCGTTGCTTGGACTGTGACGTCATTTCTATGCCACCAATGTGGGAAGACATACCTCCGTGGCACAGAGCTAGACGCACGGCACATAGACGGCGACGGTGTGTCACATCTACACATATACTCGGCGTGTGTGCTGACCACGGTACAAGTATGTACGAAGTTAGTTCTATAGAATTCTATCTGAGGTAATGGCTGGCTGAGAGCAGCATGGCCTAGTGGTAGAGAGTCCCGAGTTCGAATCCGGGTTCAAAGCAGTTGAACGTCCCTGAGTCCACTCAGCTCTGATGTTAACCTAACTTACGTGGGGGGAAACAAAGGCGGCTGAGCATAGTGCTGGCCACAATATCCCTTCGTACGCTGAGGTCTCTAAAGCAGATGAACTTTATTTCATCTGCCCCATGTGTCTTGAGCACGAACAGGAAGTGATGATGATGATTTACCGGCTAACATTAGTAAATGCAGTAACGTATCATGTCAGTGTTGACTAAGGTTACCATATCGCTAACTTGGGTAATAGCCCCATTATTGCTGTCTTAGATTCCCCCTAAAACACTGATTCAGGAACCTATTTTTAATTACTGGGATTAGCTTTCATCAGTGTTGAATGAATTGTAACTTTCCCATCCCTCTTAAATTCGGATCCCTGACTCTAGTACTTACGACGTTTCCAAATTCCACCCAGCTTTTGATGGGTACCCGACTCAGGTTTTAAAAAAGTAAATACGACTGTGCATATTGCTGACCTCACTATCAAATGCCGAGGTCACTAAAACTTGTGAATTCGGTGTCACCTTCACCGAAAGTTTCGAAACGGTACTTCATATACTTTACTTTTATGGTTTCTAAATATTTATCTACCATAACACCAACCATTTTATAGACTACATATAATATCATTACAAACATCAAAGTTTTATTTTACTCTAGCCCTTACTACTAAAACGTTCCACTACGTATTGATTTCTTTTCAACTTTTATAACACTAATTATCACAGCTATTCTTAATTAATAACTTAGAATAAGAACACGGACTAGTATAATCGTTTGAGCCTCGACAAACTTGTTTTGATTACAATTTAAATATATAGTCGTATGAATAGTTGCCTATATTTTGCTTCAACAGCCACTAAGATAATAAAACATTTGAGTGGGGTTATTTTAATGTATTGATCTTTTAAAGCTTTGAAAATCATAATAGACGTATTTTTTTTTACCATAGATGTAACTGTATATAGGGCTTTTGACGTGATTGAAATTTGACTACCGTATGTTTGACGGGGTACGTGGATATGTTTATATCGTGGTCGCTAGCCGTCCGTTGTTTTCAGGTTCCGCAGGCGAGGAAGTAAAAAAGAAATGCCACCCCCAACCCTCACCTGAACCACATGAACCATAAATTCTAGCTTTGTACTCGGTTAGCGTTTAGGGAATAATTCTATGGGAGGGTAGGTGGGTTTGGTGATTATGCGATATCATGTAAACTTACACATACGCACACATACATGCATTTATACACACGTATATAAGTAAATTAATGTGTGTGTTGTGTGTGTGCGTTGTGTGTGTGTGTGGGGGAGGGGGGGGGGGGTAATGTGTGTGTGTGTGTGTGTGTGTGCGCGCGATAAGGAAGTGAATCGTGGTATGGGCAGTAACGTCAGCTGGGCTTATGGCTTATTATAATATCTCTTCATATTACGAGGAAACAGAAACAGGTAAGCTCTACTGCATCTGCCCCATGGGCTACAAGGAGCAAAAGGGTAAATTTACTTTTTACCTTTATTGGCCCCTCTTACAAAACCAAAACACCTCCATTTCCGGCCACTTACATAACAGCCACATTTCCATTTCCGGCAACTTAAAAACAACAACACCTCCATTTCCGGCCACTTACAAGCCTACCACACTTGGTTGGATAGTGAACCTACATGGGAAAACTGACGTAATATCTAAACTAAGATGTTATGATGATACATCGAAACTTTGGGAAAAATTCCGGTTGGCCAAAAAATAAATTTCGGCGCCCTCTCCCCAGGAACGGTGCTGTAGTAGTGTTTAATTATTTTTTAAGTGTGTTTTCATTTCCCTATTTTACCTTTCACTCTCTCTTCATACCAAGGCGTAAAATTAAGACTTTGATAAAGAAAATACACAAATTGAAAATTTTAATTTGGTGGGGGGTCGTTTTAAAAACTCCCGGGTGTCTTAGACACAGCCAGTCCACCCCTTGCTGTTTAAAGATTCCCTGACACGTTTTATTTAATTTGTTTTTCAGTGCATCACGTGTTTCACGATCGTGAGGCTACGTCACGTGACCAACAGAAGACAGGTGGCGCTGCTGATCGTCACTCACATCCTGTCGACCCTGGCAACCAACTACAGCATGACGTACATCGAGGTGAGCAAATATTCTCAGAGATTTCATGGACTTGATGCAGAAACTAAAACACAATAAGCTAAACATTGAACACATTTCATGGACATGATGCTGAAGCTAAAACACAGTAGTTGTTAGCAGTGGCGTAGCGAGGTCGGGTGTCACCCGCCAGAGGCGTAGCCACCCTTCCCGGGGACAAACTTTCGAATTTTCGATTTGCACCACCCCCCCCCCCCCTCAAACTTTCGATTTGCACCTCCCCCCCCCCCTTAAGTTTTCGATTTGCACCCCCCCTCCCCCTCAAACTTTCGATTAGCACCCCCTCAAGTTTTTCTCTATATCTTTAGCTATTTTTGCCTTGGTGTCACCCCCCTAAATGGTGTCACCCGGTGCGTTCCGCATCCCGCACCCCCCCCCCTCGCTACGCGCCTGGTATGTTAGGTAAGCTAAACATTGAACAAATTTCATGGATTGGATGAAGAAGCAAAACCACAGTAGTTGTTAGGTAAGCTAAACATTGAATAGATTTATAGACGAGATGAAGAAGCTAAAACACAGTCGTTGTTAAGTAAGCTAAACATTGAACAGATTTTATGGATTGGGTGAAGAAGCGAAAACACAGTCGTTGTTAGGTAAGCTAAATGTTGAACAGATTTCATAGACGAGATGAAGAAGCTAAAACACAGTCGTTGTTAGGTAAGCTAAGCATTGAACCGATTTTATGGATTGGGTGAAGAAGCGAAAACACAGTAGTTGTTAGGTAAGCTAAACATTGAACAAATTTCATGGATTGGATGAAGAAGCGAAAACACAGTCGTTGTTAGGTAAGCTAAATGTTGAACAGATTTCATAGACGAGATGAAGAAGCTAAAACACAGTCGTTGTTAGGTAAGCTAAGCATTGAACAGATTTAATGGACGAGATGAAGAAGCAAAAATACATTTAGTGTTATGCAGAGGCTTCGCGAGGCGTGGGCGGCAGGTGCGGACCGCACCGAGTGACACCATTTGAGGGGTGACACCACGGCAAAAAATTGCAAAATATATAGAAAAGAAATGTTTTTAAAAAAAAAAACAGATAAGTCAATCAACGACAGTAGAGGGGGTAACACCAAAATCTAAGGACTTAGATGAAAACGATGCTTTTCCATATAAATTAATAGGTGGATTATGAGCACAAATTAACGTTATTACGCAAATTGGGATGTGGCTGAACTAGCTTGAATAGAGAACGAATTTCATCGACGTGATGAAGAATTTAAAATACAATTGTTCGTAGGTAAGTAAAACATGTATCATGTTTAATCGACTTTATGAACTAGCTTAAATAGAGGACACATTTCATCGACATGGTGCAGAAGCTGAAATACAGTACTTTGTAAGTAAGCAAATTTTTCTCAGAGACTTCCTTGGCTTGAAATACAGTAGTAGACATTGTTTTCGTGGAAGTTGTGGTCGAGGGTTAGAACAAACAACTGCAAAACAGGATGAGTACAGATTCTAGTCCTTAGGACTACTTATTTTGTATATTGTTCAGGATACAACCAATCATACTATTCCATCATACGATTAGGTCAAAGATCAGCTTTATTTCATATTCCATACCTGGTCCGAAAGTGTAACTGTACTTCAACATTTTGAGTATACTATATTTCTATCAAAGATGAACGTTATTAAGATTAAATTATTATTCCAAGAATTTATTTTAAAAATTTTTTATTAAGAAGGTGTTTCTGTAGCAGTCGCATCATTAAAAATATAAAAAGCATACAAAACAAATATATCACCCATTTCAGTAAACTAAGTTTGTCATTAATGCCTCTATCTAGTCACTTTTCCTTCTCTTACTTACGATAAAAGCACCATTATAGAGCTCAGCGACTCAATGATCGTTTGTTACGCTGGTAACTACTATTTGGATTCATGTCATGTTTGCCTGTCGTCCCTACTGGGACATAGGCCGCTGACAAGAGCTTTCCAGACGTCTCTGTCCAGGGCTAGTCTCTCCAACTATCCCCAGGTGTATCCAATCTTCTTGGTGTCTTCTTCCAGGTCACGTCTCCAGGTCTTTCTTGGTCTGCCTCTCTTCCTCCTGCCTTGTGGATTCCAGGTGAGGGCCTGTCTTGTTATGCTGGATACAGGTTTCCTGAGTGTGTGGCCAATCCATTTCCATTTTCTCTGGAGGATCTCTACTTCCACTGGCAGTTGATTTGTCCGTTGCCATAGAACATCTGGTGCTAGGGCCTTGTCGTGGCTTGGCAGCTTGCGTACCCTGACGACCCCCAGAGCTATACCAGCGGGAGTGTTAACTCCTGGCAGGTTCAACCAAGCTGGGAAGGTCTGCGCGGGTAGGGGTCAGACAAAAGCTAACACCCTGGTCCTCCAGGTTGGGGGTTGAGCATTAGGTGAGCAACCTTATATCGTAAAACAAATTAATTGCTACAGAAACGCAGACAGAGAGAAACAAAGACTATTTGAATTAGCCATACGATAATCACCACAACATCTCTTCCTCTAACTGATTTAAATTATAACATGTTCTACCACTTTTGTTTATACTCATGGATTCTTATTTCAAACACTTTGTTTATCCAGGCAGCTTCAGTGTTCGCTATAAAACTGCTGGAGCCTATCACAATGGCAGTGGCCCATTATTTCCTTATTGAACGGAAAATGAATGTTGAAACAGTTCTTAGCATCCCAGTGATTATTGTAGGAACTTTGATGTTTACAGGTGGGTGATGTCTAGTTCATACAGGTAGGTCCTGGGTTACCTGATACCTTTAGATGGAGGTCTTTACTTACCTGATACCTTTAGATGGAGGTCTATACTTACCTTATACCTTTAGATTGAGGTCTATAATAACCTGATACCTTTAAATGGAGGTCTATACTTACCTGATACATTTAGATGGAGGTCTAGACTTACCTGCTACCTTTAGATGAAGATCTATAGTTACCTGATACATTTAAATGGAGGTCTAAAGTACCTGATACATTTAGATGAAGGTCTATACTTACCTGATACATTTAAATGGAGGTCTATAGTTACCTAATACCCTTAGACGGAGGTCTATAGTTACCTGATACCCTCAGACGGAGGTCTATAGTTACCTGATACATTTAGATGGATGTCCTTAGTTACCTGATACATTTAGATGGAGGTCTAAAGAACCTGATACCTTGAGATGAAGGTCTATACTTACCTGATACCTTTAAATGGAGGTCTATAGTTACCTGATACCCTTAGACGGAGGTCTATAGTTACCTGATACATTTATATTGAGGTCTTTAGTTACATCTGCTTTCTGCTATATTCACTTGTAGGGCATAGATTTTCTGTTAACTTTGCATTTGATTATTTGCAAACATATGGCTTTCATGTAACGTAAAACTTTGGCATTTCGTCCACTTTATTTCATCGTTTTTTTTTCTTTTTATGCCCAAGACACATATGGCAGCCACAGAAAGCTCCCTCTCTGGTATTTTTTCTGGCAGTCCCCATGACAGTCCTGCCTCTACCAGCTGCTTCACCGGCGTGTGTCGCCACGTCTCCATTGGCCTTCCCTGTTTTCATTTTTCTTGAAGCTTTATATTTTTAGCGCCATTCCTGATAAAGTTCCCTTTTCAAAGCTGACGGTCTATAGGGCAAGTGAAGTAGAGTTCACTTGTTTCTGTGACATTCGGCATATGAAGAGATATTGTGGGCAGCACTATGCCTAGCCGCCTTTACTTTCCCTAACGTGAGTTGGGTACTTATCAGAGTCAGTCTACTGACGTGGACCCGGATTCGAGCTCGAGACTTACGGGTTAGCAGTCCAGCTCTCTACCGCTAGACCACTCCGTACCCTGGATTCATTCCTAAGACAAATTTATTTACAGGTAAAATAAACTCAAAACTCTATCCATTTGACTTACAGGTAAACTAGACGTAGAATCTGACGAAGGTGCCGGCGCCCTTCTCGCATTTTCTTCTAACATTCTCCTGACTGCCCGGAACATCACGTTGAAGAAGATCCAGACAACAGACAGACTCGTCTTGAACAGATCCATCTTTCCCGCGCTACTGGTGACGGCACAACTCAGCTTTGTTGTCCTTGTTTCCTGGTACCATTCTGGGAGCTCGTTTCCGGTGTCCTTGACACTGGTGTACGGATCCCTTTTGGTTTCCGGTTTGTTCCATGTCATGTATAACTATATTTCGACAAGCTTGGTGCTCAAGGTTTGTTCTATCACTGATTTAGAACTCTACACACTTTTTATTCAATGCATATTTACCAAACAAAGCTTTTACTTTATTTGTATTCTTCAAATGATGATGTGATCGAATTGATTAGCATAAAAATAAATAAAGCGGGAGTGATCTCCCCTAAACTTTCTCAAATATTCTTAAATAGCATTATGTGTGATGGCATCTTTGGATATAGATATTATTTTTAATGCATTTTTAATAACTTAAACTTTTTAAAAATATAATAGAATCTCGTAGAAAAAAGAATTGCACACCAAGCGAACGACAAACTATATCTGTATTATAGTGTGGAATATTAGTACTTTTGAATTCAATAGCGGTTTTTTTATTACTACTTCCAGTCAACAGAAAATGCTAGCTTAAATAGAGAACAGATACTAAAAATCCAAAAATTCGTCAGAAGGCAGAGAATTAGATCTTTTACTAATATGTGAAATTTTGTTTATTAATCTCAAATAGAACTCAAGTTACAGGCTTTTAAAAATCCAAAAGTAGAATAAGTTCCACTTCTGATTACCGCAAATCGGCAAAAAGTTTATACTGAACCATAAATTTCATATAATACTTATATATATATATATATATATATATATATATATATATATATATATATATATATATATATATATATATATATATATATATATATGAAATTTCATCAACCTAGCTGTAACGGTACTCAAGTTGTCATGTTGACAGACATACACATACACACATACATACATACATACATACACACACAAAGACACACGGACAAAATTGCAAAACTATGTTTTTCCGACCCGATTTTTTGCACGATAACAATACTTCCTCTATACTTCGTATTCGAGGAAGTAAAAAGATAAGCAATGGTACCTACGAATTATCAAACTTAGCCAACTTTATTTAGCCCAAATTTCAACATATTTAACATATTTTATCTCAAATCAAACTTCTTTAGAGTTCCTTCATTACTTAAATCACTAATAGACAAAAATGAATAGAACAATCAATCAATTGTAAGTTTTTATTTTATGAAAGTAACTTAAATTTGTCGTAAATATTTTTTAGTTGCTTACTAGAAAGTGAAAGTATTGGGAAGAATAAAAACGTATATAATTGTTTTTATAGCTAGTGGGTGTATATTTTAAATAATACAAATTTTATTTGCATCTTCAAACTAATAAAAAAATTAGTTCATGGAACAATATGAACACTAAATAATTTTATAAGATTAAATCTACTTGCAGTACATGTTTCTAATTAATAACTAAAATTATGAGAAGATTACCTTAACTCTGCATAAATAGTGAGGAAAAAGGAGTTATTTCCCTTGGTCTTGTCAGTGTTACGTTCATTGAAATTATACACATAGCTATTTATGTGTGTAAAATGTATTCATTTTTTAATATCTATATACGTTTTTATCTCATCCTCTTTCTGTGTCACTTTCTGGGTGTGTGTATGTTTTGTGTCACTGCGTGCGTGCGTGTCTTTGAGTGTGTGTATGTTTGCATATGTGTACGTGAGTGTGTACGTGAGTGTGCGTGAAAGTTTACAATGTGCCATGTGTTTCACAAACCACCGACCCATCCCTTCAATACCTGACTTTTACGTCCGGGTTTAGTTCAACGCAGAAAACGATTTGTGACAATCTTCAGTACTTTTATTTGGTCTCAACTCTCCACATTACATTGTAGCCCTCGTCCTAACCGCTACCAACTAACCCCTTTGCAATCACTCACTCCAGCTTTTATACCGCATTCGACCTTAGGATAACAATACATTAACACACCGGGGTTACTACACATTAGGGTAAACTCAACTTACACACGCACTCTCCCCTAAGTTCTACATTATTATAGTCTATTTCTATCTAACCTACAACTGACCCGTAACACCAACAAACCACACAAAAAACATAATTTAAATGCCCCTTTAAAAGCTTAATGAGTATTGAATTATACACAGTCAAATTTACAAAAATAAAAGACTTCAAGGTTTTCCACACGGATTTAACTGTTTTCTATATCAATTTTGTAGCTCCGAAATAGAAAATGTTACGGGATAGTAACTGGTAAGAAGCTCCACAAACCTTTATAACAGGGAGTGGGGGGGGGGGCTTTTTTCACAGACAGGAATAACAGTTTTACTATGTATAGAAATGTGAGTGGGGTGGCGAAAAATTGATAGTCCTTCCCTGAGCGCTGGAATAGATTGCTACGCGTGTGTCGAAAATTGTAATGTTAATTCTCCTCAATATTGACATTTTCTCAATGTAATTTCAGGTCATGACTGTTGTGAGTCACTCCATTGCCAACATCTTCAAGCGGTTGATCGTCGTGCTAGTTCTCTACGGCTGGGGTCAGCGTAAGGCCACTTGGTTCAACTTCTTTGGTTTACTGCTCGCTACACTGGGGCTGTGTGTATACGTCTACGGCAAGGCACAGAAACATTTGCCCGCTACAGCAGTGTCTGATGCCGCATCCTTGATTTTGAGTAAGTTTGGTTTTCTACGGATAAATAGAGATGCGATACTAGTTGGAGAAGGGGGCGCCCTTTTGAGTACGTTTTCTACGAATAATTAGAGCGACGTTGCCAGGGGGGAACAGAGGGGCGCCATTTTGAGTAAGTTTGGTTTTCCACGAATAAATAGAGAGGCGTTACCAAGGGGAGAAGGGGGGCGCCATTTTAAGTACGTTTTCTACGAGTAAATAGAGCGTCGTTGTTAGGGGCGCCATTTTGAGTATGTCTTGTAACTACAAATAAATAGCAGAGCGTTGCTATGAGGGAAAGGGGTGCCGTTAGGGGTCATCCATAAATAACATCACGCTTTTTTAGACGACTACCATACACACATACACACACACCACACACACACACAAAAACGACGTCACACCTCAGCTTACAACCTTCCTCAAAATTGCTGTTAAATTTTCTTAAAACATCGATATTTTCCCAAAATCTTGTCAGAACTCTCTGTCAACATAGAGTATTTTAATCAATTCCTATTAAAATTAATTTAAAGTTTTTTTTTTTTAAAACGGGAAATAACGGCTTAAACTCGTTTTCTAACATTGCTTTTTTTATAATGCAAAAGTGTGACGTCACAGTATCAGAACAAAATTACGGGACCCCCCCCCCCCCCCCCCCCGAAGCGTAACCAGAGGAGTAGAAGGGCGCCATTATGAATAGGTTTAGTTTTGTACAAATACTTAGGGAGGCGTAACTAATGGTTACATTTGGAACGGTAGTGGGAAGCGTCATTTATGAGTAAATTTAGTTTTTTACTAGATAAACGTATTTAATTATAGCAATAACTAGTACCAATCATGTTTTTTCAATTCTCGGATTTTCACAATTCCTTGCGTTTCTGAAACGTAAAACCCGCAGCAGTCGATGGATCACTGTATTTTGAAAATTAGGATCGATATTAATATTTAGGTAGGCCACACTGATTGGAAATATGACTAGTTTTAATTTGCCTATTGGTATCAATTACCTCCCTTTGTGTATACCGTTTTATTAGTTCAAAGGGGGAGCAATGTGAGATTTAATCTTCTGAAATTAATTGAAACAACTTTAAAATAATTAAATATTACATATTAATTAGGTAAATATTTATTTGATAAAATGTAAATAAATGTATTAAAAATAATTAATCATCAATGTTGAATTTTAAGTGATTAATTGTTTTTTTTTTTAAATTACAGTTGAGAAAATAAACACCTTAAATGTTTTTGTTAGTCTGTCAATTAAAGTATTTTACAGAATCTAATTCATTAATTAATCTTTTCGAACAATCGGTTAATGTAAAATGTTTCAAACCAGCATCTTTTCAATTTTTGAACCAACAAGGTTTAAATGCAATGTATCTTTGTATTCCTTTACATATTTCGCTATTTATTTACTATACTCTGTACACCAATGTAACTATCTTGTAAATACCCACAAAATAGCGTTAAATGTTAAATATATACTAATATTGATTCATATAAAACAAATGTTTCGCACAAAAAAATGTTTTCGCTAGCTCTGCTATGGTAAACTTAGTAGCTAAAAATATCAATAAACGACAATCCCAATTAACTTTACAAGCCAATAACTTTTTTTTTTTTTTTTTTAAATCACCATAGTCATCAGTCCTCAACATGGTCATCTCCGGCCCACTGGCTAAGGTATTGATTTGATTATCGTGTATCGGTCGCTTCCGTCCTTCAGTTCTCACTGGGCTTATCTTTCACCCAACTCGTACCCCACCGTCCAGCACACGGCCCAACCGTAGGAAGCTGAAATGCATGCTGACCAGAGTTTCTTCCAGTTCCCCCCCCCCCCCCCCGAATATTTTTTTACCGCCCCCCCCCCCCTCGAACGAAATGAAATGTATATAATTTATATAGAAAATAAATACTTTTAACAGTGTCCGCCCCCCCCCCCCCCAGAAGAAAGTCTACCGCCCCCCTGTAAATTTCAAGTGCCCCCCCCCCCCCCCCCGGAGAAAAAAGTCTGGAAGAAACACTGATGCTGACGGGTAGAAGAATGCATTTTGAATAAAATAGCATTCCCCATTTAATGATATTCGAAAAAGTCGTGACTTCGGCAATGGCAAGCATGGAACCTTCGCCTCAGTGCTGGCCTGGTGCCCAAGCGGCAGCAATCTTCCCGTATACTTTCTACTTCACCTATTCTTATTGTTCTCTGAATTGTGCTTGGATACTGAGTACAGTTAATATTTTGTATACAAATTCTATTTAGACAGATATGACGAGGAAGCAAGGTATAAAAGCTTGTAAAAACAATCCATTAATATAATCACCCCTTCTCCAAATCAGTAATTGATTTTTATTATCAATGACTATAATCTCTCTATAAGTCCATCATTTTTATCAATCTACAGTTCCTGTTAGTCATCCTTTTAGGGGGAGGGGGGAGGGAAACTAAATAGAATGTGTATACAAAATATAAACTTTACTCAGTATCCGATCTCCCACCCCCCCCCCCTCCTCCAGACAAAAATGTCTGAAAGAAACACTGGTCTAATCAAAATAATCTTTAATATTACCATTGTCTATGTTACCATATCAGTCCTTTATATATTACTATTACTAATCAGAAATTCGATTTTGAATCATTAAATGCAATTCTACTTTTTTTTTCTTCTTAATTCTATTCATGTCAGAGGTTTCAGAAAACAGCTCCAATAAGTGGCGTAGGCTGGGGGGGGGGCTAGGGGGGTCATAACCCCCCCCCCCCCATAGAACCCTCGGTATATATATAAAAAGTATGAGGGGGTGCAAATCAAAAGTTTGAGGGGGGGGGGGGGGTGAAAATCGAAAGTTTGTCCCCGGGTAAAAATTAGACCCCCTCCACCATCCCCCCCCCCCCCTTGAGACGATCCTGGCTACGCCACTGGCTCCAACAGCTGGACTGTGGTTTCCCGATCTACTGGCCTCCCATATAGTTTTTCCTTGAGTGGGGTTTATTGGGGTCAGAGTTTAGACCCAGCCTTATTGTACAAGCTGCATTTTTGTTTGTTTGTTGTTTTGTTTTTGTTTTGTTGTTGTTTTATGGTTTGTTTTTTTTTTTTTTTTTATTTTTTTTATTTTTTTTTTTTTGTTTTTTTTTTAAACAGAAACATCTCATCACCTAAGATCGAAGAAATTCCTCTGGACAACATTGGCGTGTTGCTGTATTTTTACATTCACACTTGCCCACACAGCATCACTTGATCAACGGTACTTCATCAAGGGCGACAACATCATTAACAGAGATGTGAAAGAGCTATCGCCCCTTCGGCTTATGGACCGCCCCTTTGAGACAAACGAAAAGTCTTTGACCTTAACAACACCGGAAGAAGTCGTGAACGAGGCTCAGCGGGTTCTTCTGAATCTGCTTCACGATATCATAGGTCAGGCCCGTCACGTGATGTTGATGGAGATAGCCACGTACGAAAACAAAGGCGACCCTGCTATCACGGCAGGGGAAGTAATGCTGCTGAGAAAAATGAACAAGCGCATCGTGTATTACTGCGAGACGCATAAATGTAAAAAACCGGAAGAGATTGAAGTCGCCTTGAATATCAGTCGGAAATATGAAGTCAGAGATCTCGTTATCTTAATGCAAGGTGGGGGGAACTTGGTCGGGTACCCGGGAATGGATTCTATCCGCGAGTCGGTTTTGAACCATTTCCCGAAACATAAACACATCCTCTTCTCGCAAAGTATTTGGATCCACAACGGTTCAAACGAAAGCCTTGCAAGTTGTGTTAATATTTACTCGAACAGGTCAAATTTCTACATGTTCATACGGGACAAACAATCGTTACAAATTGCTCAAAACTATTTTCATGGCGTTAAAATAATTCTAGCACCGGATATGGCTTTTGGGTTAGGCATGCGTCCTAGACTTATGCCGCCTTATTATGATATAGTGTGGTTGCGTAGAACCGACGAAGAGTCGTCCAAGTACCAACTTCCGGTTTTTCCTACAAACGTTTCTGTCCTGGTTTCTGATTGGAGGAGTGATTGGAAATCCAACCGGGGACAACGCGACATGGAAACGTCTTTCATCATCGCACAAAACGGGTTGGAATTTTTACAACGCGGAAGAATTGTCGTCACGGACAGACTTCATGGACATATTTTGTCCACGTTGATGAACATCCCTCACGTTATGATCGACAACCCGCCCTATTTGAAACTTTCATCGTTCGATAAAACCTGGACTAGGGGTCTCACCAACACCAAGATGGTATTAACAGGAGAGGACGCGCTGAAAGAAGCGCTGTTGATGCTGAAGACGTACGACGCCGTTCTGCCCGAAGTCGGCCCAGTGGACATGAATGCCTTTCCAGAAGTCAAGCCAAAGCCTAAAATAAATCCAACCCCGGAAATAAAGTCGAATCCAGCAAAACGGTCAAAACCTCAGCCCACTATGCGGCGAAATTTCTGGAAATATTTATTTTTTAATTCAAAGTGAAAAAAATGTATTTCTTTGTCATTGGCTGTTCAGAAAGTATTTTACCCAGAGCAGTATTTTCAATAGTCTACAATTTAACCAATCTTTCTTGCATAATGAGACTGTATATCAGTCGCGGAACTAGAAAAAAGGGCCACCCCGCAAAAAAATGTAGGGCCCAATATGTAGCCTATATATCTATATCTATATATATATATATATATATATATATATATATATATATATATATATATATATATATATATATATATTTAATATGTATAAAATACCAACAGAAAATACTCATTTTGGGTTAGTTCGAGTTTTGAAAAAAAAAATTCTTATACTTTTTTGTTTAATTAGAACACGTTACAACAACACGTCATTTGTGTGAGTGCTATTAGTCTCTTTTGAAAATCTCTGTTTCAATATATTTCTGCCCTAATGCCTCCAATCAACAAGTCGGTCAAAAGAATTAAAGCATGAAGGCTTTGTAGGTGTAATGGTTTCTAGCGTTATGTTTATTTTTATGTTTTTAAATTAGTTTTAAATACATTCACTTTTTATACTGTCTTTCTTTATTATGTATTTTTTGTTTTAAAATAATTAAGAGAAGTAATTGCTTTTTAATTTGTTTAGTCCAAATCTATGTGCTTTAGAGCACACATATTTCACTATTTAAAAAAAGGGAAAATAAGTAATGGAAGTGGTTGAACGTTTGCCTATCTTTCACACTATAACTGATGTATATATATTTATTTTACGCAACAACGTGTTTTAGCTACTGTATAACATCACTACTGTAGTAGATCTGCTTTTTTTTTTACAAAACTACTATTAGTGGCGGAACTATAAAAGGCGTAGCTGTTGGGGCGATAGTTTAAACAACTACCACAAACACGTCCCGGTTTACTCTGATGTGAAAAAACACCCCTCCTTCCCCCCCCCCCCCCCCCCCGCGGCAACGCCTATCCTCGTGTGCAAGAAACCCAATAAGCGGACCCCTGATGCTTAGATAGCCACTGGGGATCTCGTAGCGCTCAACTACACATTTTAAACAAATGTTAAGTCTATGAGTACTCAAAAACTTCCCAAATTTACGGATGATGGGATGGTCTTAACTACTTTTCCTAAAGCCTATTGTAAAACACTCAAGGGAGAGAATTCAAAGTATACACGTTTACTATCGTATTTGTTTGTAAAACAAAAAGAAGTAAACGTACATAAAACCGTAATAGTACAGAATAGTAGTTCTACCAATACAACAAACGAACATTTTACATTATAAAAATCACAATGGATTGTGGGCCCATAATCAATCATATAAAGAAGCGAAATTCGTCTATATCTAGCGGCCTCTAGCGCGATGGACTTATTTATTTTCAAAAAATTTTTGCAGACAACAGCTTGTGTTTGATTGTAGGAGAAAGAGGACTCCGGATGGTGTCTATAGAATAAAGATAATCCAACCGCAGCTACAGTATTCTTTTTACAAAAAACAACCATCTAGTCAAAAATAAAAAATAAAAAAAATTTTAATTTAAAAAATAAAATTGATTATTGTCGGCTGTGGGCCCTAAACGGCCCGCCCCCCCCCCCCCGCATTGCGGGGTCTGGCGGCACTGTAGTTCCGCCCCTGCTGTATATATATATATATATATATATATATATATATATATATATATATATATATATTTTTTTTTTTTTTTTTTTTTTTTTAATTAATTTATTTATTTTTATTTATATATATTAGTTTATAGTTTGCAATAAATTGTAAACATATTTTTACTTGCACGTACCAAATCTCAGTTATATAAATATAAAATCATTATCTCTTGTTGATTCTTTTCATAAGTCAATAAATTTCTTTGAATTGTTTAGTCCCTTTGTTGTTTTTTGAAAGCGCACCTCTTGTCAGTCTTTTGTCAATAGTATATATATTTTTTTATTTTATTGTTTCTGTTCATTTATATACATGTTTTCAATTATTAAACCTGCGTCAAACATAACAATTCTACACTTTGCATATCCGTTCGATTATAAAAATAAATGATTCGAGAGATTATTTCTATGTCCGTAAATATCTGCGTCTACACATTGCATCTCGATATAGATCTACATATTGAAAGTGTTTTTGGGGTTATTTTAATTGTGAGAGAATCATGGGTGAACTGGCCAGTCAGCCTACCGGATAAAAATTCCGATGGGCCTACAGGAAAAAAATCTCGGTGGTCTAGAAAGAAAAAATCTCTGTGGACACACGGGAAAGATCTCAGTGGGCCTCTAGGAAAAAAAAACTATCGGCCCACAGGAAAAATATCTGTGGGTCCTTAGAAAAAGACCGCAATGGGCTTCTAGGAAAAAACTCCTACATTACATTACATTACATTACATTACATTACATTACATTACATTACATTACATTACATTACATTACATTACATTACATTACATTACATTACATTACATTACATTAACATTTACATCACATCACATCACATCACATCACATCACATCACATCACATCACATCACATCACATCACATCACATCACATCACATCACATCACATCACATTACATTACATTACATTACATTACATTACATTACATTACATTACATTACATTACATTACATTACATTACATTACATTACATTACATTACATTACATATATAGAGATTTGGTTGGGACTAAGGTAATGATTACAGAGTTAGGGTTAGGGTTAGGGTTAGGCTAAGGCAGGGGTTCCCACCCCCGTGCCCGCGGGCGCCATGGCGCCCGCCGAACGATTCGTATGTGCCCGCCTGCCACTATTCGACTGAAAGAGAATTTTTTTCATAAACATTATTGAAAGGTTGAAGGGGATTAAAATCGAAAGATTGAGGGAGGAGGGGGGTGGAAATCGAAAGATTTGTCCCCGGGTGACGGGAAGGGTCGCTACGCCCCTGGAAGGAGTTTGTCAATTTAAAATATGTGGTGCCCGTCACCCTACCGATATTTTAGAATGTGCTCTAAAGTAAATAAACCGGGAGTGATCTCCCCTAAACTTTCTCGAATATTCTTATATAAAATAACAGGGGATGGAAACTCGGGCTATAGACATGATTTTTAATCCATTTTAAATACTTAAAGTTTTAAAAATAGAATAAAATCTCGTAGACAAATTAATTGCACACCAAGTGAACGCAAATAAAAAAAGCGCATAATAGTGCGCAATATTATTAGTACTTTTAAAATTTACATTAGTTTTTTGAGAAATCGGAAGTAGCGTAAATTACTACTTCCAGTCAACGGAAATTACTCAAAATTTAACAGAAGGTAGAGAATTAGATCTTTTACTTACATGTGAAATTTCATTTATCTATCTGAAATAGTACTCAAGTTATAGGCTTTTAAAAAATTCAAAGTAGGAAAAGTACCACTTCCGGTTATCGGAAATCGCTCAAAAGTTGATACGGATCTACGATTTTTATAAAATACGTATATATGAAATTTCATCAACCTAGCTCAAGTTAACGTGTTTACACACGGACACACACACACACAGACAGACAGACACACAGACATACGGACAAGATTGCAAAATTATGTTTTTCCGTATCAGTGAGGTGTAAAACGTCGAGATTTGTAAAAAATCTCGATTTTTTTATTTTTTTTTTTTTGCACGATTACAAGACTTTCTCTATACTTCGTATATACGAGAAAGTAAAAAAGTTTGGGAACCCCTGCTCTAGAGTAAAGAAAAGTTGGGAACCCCTGGGCTAAGGGATAGTGTTAGGGATATGGTTAGGGTTCTGCGGTTTGTTTTATTAACATTGTTACCTTTACATTCAAATACATAAAACGATTTTATCACATCGCAAGTGTCATTGTTCTAAAACAATACTAAACATATGTTACTTGCTTTTCTTAATCTTTAAAGACTCTAAATCCTTTTGTTACAATAATCTTAATACCGATTAGGATAGTTCATTTTTCTATTGGATGAAGCGGAATATTCTACTTAATCCTCCTGAGCTTGTCTTTAGCTGTACATAACTCTACATAAATATCTACAATGCGACTCTACTTATATTACATACCATCATCATTATACAAATACCATAATCCCTACCCAGTACAAATAACACTGAAAATAAATTGAATAAGTGCAGATTATGTAAGTTGGTACAAAAATCTCCATTTAGCTTTAGATACCTGTATGTACTTGAGGTAAAACTGATGTATCCTATCCGAGCGATTAATGTAGTATTTACAAAATGCAAAGACGTGGCTAAGGTATTAATGCAGTTTTAACCAAATGCATTAACATTGCAAACATATGAATCTAGGAGGGAAACAGTGGCGCCTCAGATATTGTTAAGTTTAATTTAAATTTAAAATTTCGGGGTTTTTTAACAGCGTTACTGTATGTATCATTGCACGATGTTTTTTGTTTGGTCTGTGTAGTATCTAACATGTAAAGCTCAAATGGATTTTTTTTCACTTTGTTTATTTATTGCCAATTACTTCCCTTAACAGATCACAAAAAAGCATTACCTCCCTTAAAAAACCATTACATCGGGTGGGATACTTTTTATTACTTTGTTTTGGTGTTGGAATAAAAATAATTATATTATTAGCATGAATTGATAAAGTGCAATGTGGTAGGTAAAACACGGATATTTTAAATACTGCCTTTTATTTATTTTATACACTGTACACTGTATTTTATACACTTAATAATTATTGTTTTGAATCAATAATAGTTTAAAAGCCGCTCCTAAATGTCGTCTATACTTACTTCTATATTTCCGTTTGCGGACAAGCTGGGGGTATTATAGTCGTTCACTAAATTGAATCAGGTGCGTCCGCCGGCGCCTCGGCAGGTGCGATTTAGCGCCCTGGGCTACCATGTGAGTGCTGTGGTGCTTACGTTCGTTTTAAACAGTGGGATAGGCTGTAAATAAAAATACATACTATATTCGTTCACTAAATCAAATCAAGGGCGTCCCCCGGCGCCCCGACAGGGTGCTATTTGGCGCCCATGGCCTTCTTGTGAACGCTATGGCGCCTACGTACGTTTTACACAATGGTATAAACTATGTTTTGAAGGGTGACTGTAGCCCTTAACAAAATCGAATCTAGGTCGTCCTCTGGCGCCCTAAAAGGGTGTTATTTAGCTCTCCCAGCCGTCCCATTGGCGCTATGGAATCTACGTTCATTTTAAACAGTGCGGTAGAATATGAATAAGATTGGGTATAATAGTCATTTTCTATGTTGAATCAGGCGATTTCGCCGCAGCGCCCCGACAGGGTGCAATTTGGAGCCCCGGGTGTTTGAGTTCTGCGATATTATTTGCGTTTGTGTTTGTGTTTATGTTTTTGTTTGCCTTTTTGTTTCGGTTTGGGTTGGTGTTTGTTTTTTCGTTTGTGTTTGCGTTTTCGTTTTGGTTTTGTAACTGCGTTAGTGTTTGCATCTTTCATTGTGTTTACGTTTAGTGTTTGCATTTGTGTTTACTTTTGTGATTGCGTTTATTTTTGCGTTTTTGTTTGTATTTGCGTTTTTGTTTGCGTACGCTTATGTGTTTGCGTTTGTTTTCGTGTTTGTTATTTTTTGGTTTTGGGTCTGGGATTGGGTTTGCGTTTTTGTTTACGTTTGTGTTTGTGTTTCTGTTTGCGTTTTTTATTCGGTTTGGGTTTGAGTTTGTGTTTTCGTTTGTGTTTGCGTTTTCGTTTTGGTGTTGGTTTTTTGTCGTTAGGGTTAATTTGAAATGTACTATATTTCCTAAACCCGGGCATTGCCGGGTACATGCTGCTTAATAAACACACAAGTCATGGTCTTTCACAGATACGTATTTCACAGAGGCCATTGCAGGGACGCCTTTGCTTCTATCGTACAAAAACTAAGTGTGCTATATAATAATGAAACACACTGTAAAACAAACATAACTTAAAACAAGCTCTTTCTCCTACAAAATAACTTTTTTGTAATTATGTATGTATTTGTTTATTTTTATAATAAAATCTACTATTAGTTTTGATTCATCTTTACAAAGTAGAGCCGAAAATCAATGTGTTTCAAAAGTTTTCAATTGTGTAGATTTTACACTAAAAAATTTCCATTTAGCCAAGATGTTAATCTGATAAATCTTGG
Organism: Physella acuta; assembly: GCF_028476545.2. Lineage (NCBI taxonomy): Eukaryota > Metazoa > Mollusca > Gastropoda > Physidae > Physella > Physella acuta. Next base: position 158,118 of record NW_026732911.1, read on the forward strand.
AAAATATATATTTTATTTGTCAACAAAGGGAAACAAGCCTGTTTTATTTCAAAATTAAGTTAGAAATTACGACATACTTATTTTACAGTTCAACTAATCAAAAATAGGAGCTGTTTTTAATTTAATAAGATATTTCAATAATTACAAAAATCGAATACAATCTTGCTAGAAATATCTAGATTGAATAATCTAAAGCATGAGTCATTGAGACATTTAAAAAAACAACTAAGAGACGATTTGACTTAACAGATGTATTTCTCAACCACAGTTTCAAGGCATTAAGGATGAACATTCTAATAACATCTTTTGTGTGTTTAGCAGTCTTTGTCACTCAGGAAGTGCATGCGGGTAGGTGTATATGAATACCTTAAAAAAACACAGACACAGACACACACAGAAACTATAAAATATATATATATATATATATATATATATATATATATATATATATATATATATATATATATATGTATGTATGTATGTATATATATATATATATATATATATATATATATATATATATATATATATATATATATATATATATATATATGTATATATATATCGATGGTCTCGGTCGCAAACCGTCTAACTCAAAAAAATTCGATTTTCTTTTTTTTACATAAATCAAAAGCCAATATGATTCCCCACAATGCCTGAAAATATTAGAGAAATCTGTAGAATGATTATTGAGATATAATCATTTGAACAAACCGCCTATTATTTCTAGAGCTAAAAATCTCGGCGCAAAACGAATATCGCTATATTTGTCAGTACACTTTTGATCGGGAACGCAGTCGCACGCCGCAATCACACAATTTTACAGCACATCAGACACAGTACTTATAGGTAGGATATTTGATTAATTATGTTCAACTATTCTATTACATTTTATCATTTTAAAGAATAATAAACAAATAGTATTTGTTTAATATAGACTATTCCCAGATTTTCAATAACCAAACTGATTTGCTTACAGTTTTTTAAGCTAACACAATACTTTGAAACTAGATCTTCATTCTAGAATCTAAATATCAATCAAAACAATATTATTCGAATTATATTTCCACAAGAATGTGCAATAAATTTAATAATTGTTAATTCACTACTAGCTTTAGATTGAGGGTTTAGATACGTGTTAAGAAATGTTTTTATGGTAGGTTACAAAATGTTTGTCGTACATGTTCAACGACATGGTTAGTTGTCTTTAGTAAATGCTTTTATGATTAATTTTAGAACAGATAAGCCTATATTAACACACCAGCCTCTCTCAACATACCAGCCTCTCTCAACATACCAGCCTCTCTCAGTATACCAGCCTCTCACAACAGACCAGTCTTACCACATAACAGACCAGCCTCTCTCAACAGTCCAGCCTCTCAACATCTCAGCCTCTCTCAACAGACCAGCCTGTCTCAACAGACCAGACTTACCACATAACAGACCAGTCTCTCTCAGCATACCAGCCTCACTCGACAGACCAGCCTCTCTCAACATACCAGCTTCTCTCAACATACCAGCCTCTCTCAACATACCAGCCTCTCTCAACATACCAGCTTCTCTCAACAGACCAGCCTCTCTTAACAGATCAGCCTCACTCAACAGACCAGCCTCTCTCGACATACCAGCCTCTCTCAGCAGACCAGCCTCTCAACATATCAGACACTATCAATAGACCAACCTCTCTCAACACACCAATCGTACCATACAACAGACCAGCCTCTCTCAACATACCAGTCTTACCACATAACAGACCCGCCTCTCTCAACAGATCAGCCTCTTTTAAAAGATCAGCCTCTCTCGACAGACCAGCCTCTCGACCGACCAGCCTCTCTCAACAGACCAGCCTCTCTTAACAGATCAGCCTCTCTTAACAGACCAGCCTCTCTCAACATGCCAGCCTCTCTCAACATACCAGCCACTCTCAACAGACCAGTCTCTAGCAACAGACCAACCTCTCTCAACAGACCAGCCTCTCTCAAAAGACCAGCCTCTCTCAACAGATCATCCTCTCTCAACAGATCAGCCTCTCTCAACAGACCAGCCTCATTTGACATACCAGCCTCTTTCAAAAGATCAGCCTCTCTCAACAGACCAGCCTCTCAACATATCAGTCTCTCTCAACAGACCAGTCTTACCATACAAGACACCAGCATCTGTCAACTTACAAATCGTAAAGGCACCAGCATCTCTCAACAGACCAGCCTTTTGACAACAGACCAGTTGTAACATACAAAAGACCAAACTCTCTTAAATGACCAATCTTACCATACAGGACACCAGAATATAACAACAAACTTGTCTAACCCTTTAAGGCACCAGTAACTTACAAGAGACCAATCTCTCTCAGCAGACCAGTCGTAATATACAAAAGACTAATCTCTCTCAACTGACCAATCTTACCCTAAAAGATACCAGCCTCTCTCAACACACCATTCTTACCATACAAGAGACCAGCCTCTCTCTAAAGATTAGTCTTATCCTACAATAGACAAGCCTCTCTCAACACACCATACAAGACACCAGCCTTTCTCTACAGACCAGTCGTAACATACAATAGACTAGCTTCACATAACAGACATTAGACACCAACCTCTCTCAAAAAGACCAGTCTTACCATACAAGAGACCAGCCGATCTCAAAAGACCAGTCAGACCTATCAAGAATTCAATGCGATCGATATTCGTGCACTGCAGTACAACCATGATGCTACTATCTACTTCAAAGTGAATCAGCAGATAGCTGGCAATTGCTAAGCTAGGGTCGTAAGATTATGATCTCATCTGTAGCCCCTGACAAGTTGTACAAGAGCAGAAAAAAAGATAAAAGCTGTCATATTTGAGCACCTAAAAGCAAGTCATAAACACACCTTTTTATGATGACTTCCCTGATTTTAAAAATATGTTGCCATTTTGATGTTTCTTTATGTGACGTTTATTCAAAGAATAAATTTTAAAAATAAACACATTTTTTTGTGTTACATTTTTGTAAAATAAGTAAACATTAAGTCAGTATTAATGTGATTAGTGTGTTATGTTTTTACTATTATCATTCTACAAACCCAGCACCCACCAGATTAAGTAAAATAAACTGTAAGAATAGAAAGATGTAATAAATAAAGCATAACCTTCAACAGTTAACAAGTCTAGTGCTAAATACAGACATAATGAATACAGTCGAAAGCGATAAAGCCATACTAAAACATCTCTACTAAAAATTAAACTGACCCCATAATGTAGAATAAACTCAAATAATTTAAATATGATCCCAAAACTATAATCTAAATATTATGAAGTGTTAATTATAACTTAAAAGCATAAACATAACTAAATCACGTTCATTGGACAAAACGAACGAACGCGGCTAAGACCGGAATTCTCGGCTCAAAACAGTCTGCGCGCGCACAGATAGACGGTTTGCACCGAGAATTTTAGACCGAGCAAACCGTCTATCCTTTTAAACCTGCTATCATTTTGTAAATATTAACAAAACTCATTTTAAAACGCTACAGTATAGTCGGTAGAGAGTTTCTTCGGAGATATCATTTAAAAAAATTTGTATTAGAGCGATCGAGAAGGAAATAATCAGTTTTTTGTCTCTCCTGTAAAATTTACATTTTCGGAGTTAGACGGTTTGCGACCGAGACCATCGATATATATATATATATATATATTATATATATATATATATATATATATATATATATATATATATATATATGTATATATATATATGTATTATGTAATATATATATATATATATATATATATAAATAAATATATATATATATATATATATATATATATATATACATATATATAAATTAATATATGTTATATATTTATTTAAATATATATATGTATATATATATATATAAATATATATATATATATATATATATATATATATATATATATATATATATATATATATATATATATATATATATATATATATATATATATATATATAATACTTAACCATTTCTTAAATAATTTAATATTATTTTCAGATGGATTGATGGTAGTGAAGCCACTTTCAGAAGCTGGGATAGCAATCAGCCGGAAGAAAAAGAGGAATTGTGCGTACAGACAACTACTACCTTCTGTAAGCAACCACCTACTGTTTTGTTTGGTTAAGTTATATTTGTAATGGGGGAGCGTGTCTGAGGACATACAAAACATAACCTATTTTAATACCCATCTGAGCTGGTTGAACTCAGGGATGTTTTTCTGACTTGAACCGGGATTTGTACTCAAGACTTTCGGATTAGCAGTAGCATGATTAACAACAGAGGCGTTGCGACCCTTCCCGGCGCCCGGGGACAAACTTTCAATTTTCGATTTGCACGCCCCCCCCCCCCCCCCTCAAACTTTCGATTTGCACACCACCCACCATTCAAACTTTCTATTTGAAATCCCCCTCCCCTCATATATTTTTTATAGTTATAATACAAAAATGCAGCTAAAATGACATTTTAATTTGTTTTTCCAACCTATTTTGGCGCCCCCTAAGGTCGGCGCCCGGGGACATTTGTACGCACCCCCCCCCCTCGC